>NW_017306833.1:848157-866486 GCF_000935625.1 Nanorana parkeri
CACTGGCAGGGAGGGGGGGGGGTGGTGTTCGAGCCGGTGGTTGTGGGGGTCTGCGGGTAAGGGGGCACCCAGATGCCTTGTTAATGAGTAAGGGGTACTTGTACCCTTACTCATTAACTAAAGGGTTAAATCAAATAGTTATTAAGTCCAGACTTGTGATAAAAAATTTTACTATTCCTTTAATAAAAAAAAAATGGCTCCATCGATGTAATCCAGCGTCAATCACGATGGACGACCCCCGCTGACCCGCCGACATAAAAAAAGTCCCGCCGCACGACAACCGTCTCAACCCGACGAAAACTCGCTGCAAAATTATATTCCTGCTCTATTGTAAACAGATGGGCGGAGAGATCGCCCCCCCCCCTTTCCTGCCCTACCGGGCCAGTGCTCAGATCAAGGGTCTGGTAGGAATGTTGGGGGGAACCCACGTTTTTCCCATTTTTGGGGGGGCTGGGTTTCCCCCTTAAAATTCCTACCAGACCTAAAGGGCCTGGTAGGGATTTTAGGGGGAACCCCACACACTTTTTTTTTTTTGTTTTAACATGGGGGGAGGGTCCCTCCTAACATTCCTACCAGACCTAAAGGATCTGGTAGGAATTTTTTTTTCTTTCATCTTCTGCAGACTGTAAAAAAAAAATTCTAATGTCACTTTGCTGCAACGAAATTTCGTCCAATAAACAACATTTTCTTCCAGACTACCGCTAACGAATTTTGGGAAATTGGAAATTCGGATTTGTTTGCATTCATTATTTCTGTAATTCGGATTTCGGATACATCCGAATCTCCGAATTTTCGTCCGAATTTCGATTTCGGAACGAAACGAATCGCACATGTCTACTCACTAATGACTTACTAACAGCTAAAAACAATGGGCACTATTCCTTACTCTTGCTATTAGACCTTTCTGCTGCTTTTGACACTGTGGACCACCTGCTCCTCAAAAAACTCCACTTGCTTGGCCTACAAGACTCTCTCATGGTTCTCCTCTTACCTATCTAAGCGCTCCTTTAGTGTCGCCTACAAATCTAACTCCTCCCCTCCTCTTTCTGTAGGGGTCCCTCAAGGCTGTGTCCTTGGACCCCGTCTCTTCTCTATCTACACCTCCTCTCTTGGTCAGTTAATAACCTCACATGGCTTTCAATACCATCTCTATGCCGATGACACTGAAATCTACCTTTCTACTCGGAAACTCACCCCCACAGTGTCCTTGCGTGTCACTAATCTACTAACTTACATATCAGTCTGGATGTCGCAACACTTCTTAAAACTCAACCTTTCAAAAACTGAGCTCATGATATTTCCTCCCGCCCGTGCACCTTCCCCCAACTTTTCCCTTGAGATTGTTAACACAACTATCCAGCCCTCCCCCCATGCCAAGGTCCTAGGTGTCATCCTTGACTCGGACCTCACCTTTCTCCCCCACATCCAATCACTATCCAAATCATGCCGCCTCCACCTTCGTAACATCTCCAAAATACGCTCCTTCCTCACCAAAGATACCACAAAATTGCTCATCCACTCCCTTGTTATCTCTCGTCTTGACTATTGCAACTCCCTCCTCATTGGCCTACCTCTACACAGGCTACCCCCGCAGTCTATCATGAATGCAGCTGCTAGACTCATTCACCTAGCCAACCATTTAGTGTCTGCAACCCCACTCTGTCAATCCCTACACTGGTTTCCAATAGCCCAAAGGATAAAATTCAAAATATTAACAACCACTTACAAAGCCATCCACAACCCTGCCCCGGCTATATCTCAACCCTGGTCTCAAAGTATCACCCTAACTGTCCCCTCCACTCTTCACAAGACCTGCTTTCCAGCTCCCTCATCAACTCCTCCCATGCTTGCCTCCAGGACTTCACTAGAGTCTCTCCCATCCCCTGGAACGCTCTACCCCAACCTGACAGTCTATCTCCCACACTGACTGCCCTTAGGCGAGCCCTTAAGACTTATCTCTTCAGGGAAGCCTATCCACCTCAACCTAACCACTGAACTATCACTTTCTCAAACAATCATCCCCGCACAGTTACCTCCTCATGTATCACTTGCCCCTCCCTTTTAGATTGTAAGCCCTCACGGGCAGGGCCCTCCTTACCATCTTTTCTTGATGTGGGAGACTCTGCTGATGCTGGGAACAGAGACTAGAGGGACAACAAGTGGCAGGAGTGCCAGTGGTGGTGAGCACTGTGCAAGCCGTAATCCGATGAGACGAGCCGAGGTCAAATCCAACTGGGCAATCCAGGTACAAAAAGGATTAGGCAAAAGAATGGTCAAATAACAGTTCCGAGGTCAAGGCAGGCAGAAATCAAGGTTAGTCAAGGAAGTCCAGGTCACAAGAATCAGGCAAGTTTTCACGAATCACAGGAACAAGGAATAGCTGAAGATAATCCAGCAACATGGTGGTGCCGTCCTTGCGGTTATATAGGGGAAGTGATGTCACTTCCTATGCGCCGGTATGGCGCGTTTCCGTGCTGGTAATCTACCGCTTATGCGCGGCATGGCGCGGTCCAGAATAGTGCAAGAACGCGCACCTTGCGGGGATCCATTACATTGCTTTACCCACAGACTGTGTCCCTCCGCTGTTCAGCCATCAGGGACACATAGAGCCAGCATCCAGAAGTAGGGTTTTTGACAGGATCGTCTACTACTCCAGGGATGTGCTAGATATGCGAGCAGTTTTGTGGGTGTATTTATGCATGCTACTGGGGGTGGAGGAATTCAGCAGTCATGTCTCCAGGGCACAGTGCATCTGTTGCAGGCCTACTTTTTCTTCGAAGTTGTGGCTCTGCCCATATGCTCTGTTACAGGTATTTTGGCTGTTCATGGGTGTGCCCTCTATGCTTTCTGTGTTTTGTAAGTCCCCTTTTTAACAGGATCAGCAGACTGAGGTACTACCACTGGCGCTGGTTTTTGTTGTACTGGCCTCCGTATCTGCAGCTGGGGTCTTTCCTGTCCCCTAGGTGGTTGGTTTTGCTTACGTGCACTTCCCTGTGTTAGTGGGTAGTGGTGGTGTTGTCCTGTTCATATATGTTACTTTACACGAGTAACAGTGGGCCTCCATGCAGTTCTGACTTGTGCTACCCCCAGTTTGGGCTTCGCTGGGCCCATTTTCTGCCTCATTTTAAGACCTTCACCCAGACCTTTGGTCCTCCTTTTTGAGTTGGTAAGACTCTGCCTGTTGTCATCTTCTGCCACATGTGTGACAGCATGTGTCTTTAGGGAGAACCTTATAACAGCGTGGTTTCTTCGCTCTTGGTCCTTTGGCTAAGATCTAATGTGGTATCTGTCCTTATCAAAACTCACAGAGCAGCCACCGCTTATATTCCTTGTCTTGTGGTCACACAGCCCCATCCCTTTCGTCAGTGCAGGCAAGAAAAGCACGCTGCAGCTTGATATAGATTCTCACAGAAACAATTTGCCACACAAACGACTGCTATCACAAGCTGAACAGTTTTTTTCTGTGGCTATGGTATAGGTTGATATGTATCCTGGCCTGACCCTTTTCATCTGGCTTCAGGTTTAGTCTAGACCTGGCTTTATGGCTCGGGATTTCTGTTGTAGATTTTAAAAGGCTTCCTCTGGTATTTGGCAGTTTGTTAGCCTGTGCGCCTGGGCTAAAGTCCTGGTGCGGTTGCTTGGACTTTGGATGGATTCTCCACTTCCTATTGTTCCCCCAGTGCTTTGGCCACTTTGGATGTTCCTGCAACACTGGAGATCTACTGGAGATCGTCCATTAGGGAATCAGTCTGCCAATGTTTTGGCAATCTATCACCCCGAGGAACTAGTGGCCTCGGCAAGCAAATAACAGGATTTCGCTTTTGGGCAGGCCTGCTCTTTTCAGCCTTGCCTGTTTTTCTTATTCTGGGGTGCGCATGGCGAGAAAAATATTTTGTTCTTTGCATTCGAGTCCGAGGAAATGTCTTTCAGTAGTTCTAGGACCTAGTTTCCGAGATAGCCCCTTACTGGGCATTTGTTCCCCACATTGATTTTTCTCTCCCGTTCATTGAAGGACACAGGCAACAGATCGTAGATCCTGAATGGTAGGGTAATATCGCCACCTGCAGGAGAAGGACGCTAGGCACAAAACTAAAGACCAATTACAGCCTAGGGGCGGCCCCTGCCGGTGGCCAAACCCCCCACCTGCTGACAAGTCTCCAGTTTTTTGCCTAGCGTCAGGAGTAAGGAGCTAAAAAAATTTCTCTGGAAATGTTTTCCCTTTCTTCCGATTGGATTCGTTCTTCTTCTAGCAAGTGTCCCCAGGGCGACAGGCTGGATGATTGTAGATCCTTGTAGTCTCCCCTGGGTGACCAACGAGCGCATGCAGACTCTGCCACGGTGGGTCGGCTGCGACATGTGGTCCCCTATTGACGCCTCTGGGCTCGTCCCAGGGGGGGCTTCTGACTGGGGGTCTTGGCCTCCCTGTCATGGCGCTCCCTGTAGGCTGAAGACGAGCTGGTCCGCGCTGTCAGGGAGACCCTTAAAATTGAGGACGTTGCCAGCACTTCCGTGCTGCCGCACGTGCAGTTCGGGACGCATAAGAGTAGGCGTTCCGCCAAGGTGTTTCCTTACATCTCCTCCTTTTTTGCTGAATTCATTTATAAGGAGTGGAAACGGCCGTCCAAGTCCTTTTGCGGTTCCAAAGCGGTTCTCGGTTTGCTACACCTTCGAGGAGGACTTTGTGTCTAAGTGGTCTGTCTCGGGCGCTCTCATGCGTCCGGTCTTGGCTTCGGCCTTGGTCTTTCAGACTCTAACTGAGTGGGCTACAATGTTCCATCAGGGTCTTGCGGAGGAGAACGTCTCCCCCGCCTTTGTGGAATGGCGGACCAGTTGGTTCAGGGCCTTCGTTATGTCTGTAATTCGGCCTTGGATGCGGCACCCTTGGTGTCCAGGGTGTCGGTGTCAGCGGTGACGCTTCGCCGTTTGCTCTGGCTTAAGTGCTGGTCGGCGGACCAGACTTCCAAGAAGGCTCTTCAAGATTTGCCCTTTACTGGGGACCGTCTGTTTGGTTCCACCTTGGATGAGATCATTAAGGATCTGACGGGGGGTAAGAGTACCTTCCTTCCCCAGGCGCGCAAGAAGGAACAGCGCCGGAAGCCTGGGCCTACTTTCTCCGCTCACAAGCGGGTTTTTTTTCGCCTCCGACAAGGGCGGTAAGTTTAACACACCCTCCTCTTCCCAATCCTCCAAGCGTCTGTGGCAGCCCAAGTCTGCCAAGCCCACCAGCAAGCCCTGGTTCGCATGGAGGTCGGGTCCCGGGGTGGGGGGCCGCCTTCGGCTCTTTACGGATTTTTGGCTGGCCCACGTCTCTGACTCTTGGGTCCGGGAGCTGGTTTCTTCGGGCTACAAGATCGAGTTTCTGTCCCGTCCGGGCAACCGTTTCTTCCCGTCCAACACGCGGCTATCCCCTTCGCG
Source organism: Nanorana parkeri (assembly GCF_000935625.1). Lineage (NCBI taxonomy): Eukaryota > Metazoa > Chordata > Amphibia > Anura > Dicroglossidae > Nanorana > Nanorana parkeri. The sequence goes on from NW_017306833.1 coordinate 853,573, forward strand.
GTTGGCGGATCTCCATCGCGTGGTGGCGGACCTTTGGTCCCAGGGGTGATTGTGCCTGTTCCCTCCACGGAAAGGTTCCAAGGGTTTTATCGAACCTGTTTACTGTGCCCAAGAAAGAAGGGGGTGCGGCCCTTCCTGGACCTCAAACACTTGAACACCTTCGTGCGGGTCCGTCGGTTCCAGGTGGAGTCCATCCGGTCCGTGGTGGCGTGGCTCCGTCAAGGGGATCTGCTGGCCTCCATCGCTATCCGGGCTGCATACCTTCATGTACCCATTTGCGAGTCTCATCAGCGATATCTTCGTTTCGCGGTGAGGGAGGACCACTTTCAGTTTGTGGCGCTGCCCTTCGGGCTGGCGTCGGCCCCGCGTGTGTTCACCGAGGTGCTAGCCCCGATTCTGGCGCTGTTGGGTTGTCGGGGGGTTTCGATCGTGGGGAACCTGGACGATCTGCTCCTACGGGCAGAGTCGCATTCTACCATGGTGATGGCTCTGGGGATCACGGTGCGGTCCTTGGAGGAGTTCGGGTGGCTTCTGAATCTGCGAAAGTCTTGCCTGGTGCCTTCACCACGCCTGGAGTATCTGGGTTTGGTTCTGGACACTGTCGCGGCCCGAGTCTTTCTTCCCTGGGACAAGCTCCTGAAGCTCCGTTCCAAGGTCCGGCTACTGAGGACTCGCCAGTGGTCGCCCATTCGGGTTTGCATTTGGGTCCTGGGTCTCATGGTGGCCTCCTTCGAGACGGTGCCTTTTGCGCAACACCATACCAGGACCCTGCAGAGGAACATCCTGGCACAGTGGGACAAGTTATCACTGTTAGCCGTGGATGCTCTTATGGTTCACTGGGATCAGTTTAGCCTGCTCTCTGAACTACCTTCACTGTTACTGTTCTCTCAGATACTCCGCTGGTTCCCGGTGGAGTGGGCCATTTTGGAATTGTTTTTTGGTAGATGTTGTACTCTGATTTTTCCAGAGTCCTGGCGGACGCTTTGTGGGCTTTTTTGCTTGCCTGGATCTTTTGTCTCCAGGAAGGATTCCTTTTTTCCCATCAGGATCTGAAGTCTGGGTCTGCGGAGGTGCTTCAGATTCTGTAATTTCATTGATGCTGATGGTAGGGAGTCTTTTCATGTTGGTATGCATTTACAGGTGTATTGATCACTTAAATGTGACTAGTGGCATTCCCCAAGGTCTTTCTCCCTGGAACAATTCTGTCTTCCTTTGGACAACCCTGATTTAGCCTTTATTCCTTTGTGCCATACAGGGCAGGTGTTTTCCATTTTGGTGTTCTCATTCCAGTGCAAGCTGGTTTCCTGTTTTTTTTCTTTTTTGTTGAAATTAGGGACATGCATTTTTTTTCCCTGCATTTTTTTCCCTGCATTTTTTGTGGCTGTTTGCTTTTGATGTGGAGATTTTCACATTGTTATCGGGGGGTGGAAAACAATACAGTTTTTTTTTTTTTTTTTTTTTTTTTTACCGGTTGTATATGAGGACTGTGGTTTGTTTCCTCTGTCTTTTTGTCCAGCCTGTGTCTCTGGCTGCATGTGTTCAGCTATTTTTCCGCAGTTCCCACGGGGATGCTTGGTATTTTCAGGGCCTAACATTCCTTATGTAGTGGCCTCTTGCTGTGCATCTTTTGGGAATTCTCTAGTTTGGGTTATTCTCTGCTTGATGGAAGTGGTTTGGTTTATTCCCACCCCTCAGTGGATACTGCTTTGGGACGTTCCCATTGGTCAAGATCTGAAGATCCACTGTGTCCTCCAATGAACGAAGGAGAAAATAGAATTTTTGTACTCACCGTAAAATCCTTTGCTCTGCGTTCATTGACGGACACAGTACCCTTCCCCACTTGTTATGTTGTGCTTAGTTCTGTTCTTGTACTGCTTTGGGATTAACTTAGCTGCTCCTGTTAGGGGGTTTGGCCACCATCAGTTGCCGCCCCTAGGCTGAGCTTTTGTTTTTCTGCCTAGTGTCCTACTCCTGAAGGTTAGATCCATGAACCCATCGCACTCCTGACCGCTTGATTCCAAGGGAAAATATGGGTGCTGCGGTGGTCGACGGACGGCAACCATCATTTAACAGCAAGTAACAGGGACACCGGCACTGCAATGTTAGCTTAAATGCAAAGTCTTTTTATTGAAGAAAATACTGCATGTCACAAAGTTTCATGCAGTATAGTTTTTATTTCTTCAATAAAAAGACTTTGCATTTAATCTAACTTTGTGCCGGTGCCGGTGTCCCTGTTTCCTGCTGTTACGTGACGGTTGCCGTCCGTCGACCACCGCAGCACCCATATTTTCCCTTGGAATCAAGCGGTCAGGAGTGCGATGGGTTCATGTCACAAAGTTACAACTTTGTGACATGCAGTATTTTCTTCAATAAAAAGACTTTGCATTTAAGCTAACATTGGAGTGCCGGTGTCCCTGTTTCCTACTCCTGAAGGTGGCGCTATAAAACCAGTTGGACAAGATCTGAAGATCCACTATGTCCTTCAATGAACGCAGAGAAAAGGATTTTTTACGGTGAGTACAAAAATTCTATTATTTTTATGGTATCAGGCTGGACTTGCATTGTTACATTGCGGTAATGCATGTTGGTGTGCTGTGGTGTAGGGCTGCAACAACTAATTGACTAAGTCGATAATAATCGATAATGAAGATCGTTATCAAGGGAAATGAGCTGAGGAGCACATCGTTAGAGATGTCCAGGGAACTGGGACACACTGGCCGGGAACTGTGACGAGCACTAAGCAGAGCATGGAGACTCTGTGCAGCAGAGAGGTACAGGAAGCTTCTGAAATTATCTGCCGGGATGTAGTGCAGTGACAACCATCCTCCCCTGTGTCTCAGCCTCCCCCTCCTCCTACTCCCCAGGCTGCTCACGAACAGTGAGTAACAGTACTTTGCAGTGGACTGTAGACAGGCTAAGTAGCCATGTGCAGCCAATGTGTGCACTGTGCGTGTTGTTTGCACTGTGTACACTGCGCTGGTTCTGTGTGTAGATGCAGTGAGTGGAGCCAGTGACGTAACAACCGGGATGGGGGAGGGAGACAGTGCAGCTGCCCTAGGCACAATGATGGGGGTGATGGCCAGTCAGCAAACACACTGCACAAGGAGCTGTGCGCAGCAGAGGCAAATAGTGGTACGTTGAGCTTCGCATGCAGTGTGTCCGGCACTATCCTCTCCCGTGCTCAGCTAGACGAGAGTGTGCAGGCCAGTCAAGTTCCTCCACCCCAAACTCGCTCATGAATGTCTTTATGGACCTTGCTTTGTGCACTGGTGCGCAGTCATGTTGGAACAGGAAGGGGCCAACCCAAAATGTTCCCACAAAGGTAGGAGCCGGAAATTGTCCAAAATGTCTTGGTATGCTGATGTCTTAAGAGTTACCTTCACTGGAAGTAAGGAGCCGAAACCAACCCCGCACCATAATCCCCCCTCCGCCAAACTTTACACTTGGCACAATGCAGTGGCTGCGTTGCTGTTGTTCCCAGTGGAATATTTAGTAGCAAGGAAATTTCACAGATGGACTTATTGCACAGGTGGCAACCTATCACAGTACCACACTTGAATTCACTGAGCTCCTGAGAGCGAGATTCTTTCACAAATGTTTGTAGAGGCAGTGTGCATGCCTGGGTGCTTGATTTTATACACCTGTGGCCATGGAAGTGATTGGAATACCTGAATCCAATGATTTGGAGGGGTGTCCTAATACTTTTGGCTATAGTGTGTAAATACACCTAACTTTAAATCACAGCTAAGAGTTAGAGAAGGGACTCTAACTGGGCAATGGAAAGCCCAGAATGTTGTGCAATATTAGTATCATTAATGCATGCAGTGGCATAACTATTTCCATAGCATGCCACAGAGTCGCTATGGGGTACGGGGCAGAGTTAGGCCCGGTCAGGAGTTGGCTGAGGCACTTTTTTTCTTAGAACCGCAGCTGCGCAAACCTTTTTAAGGAACCGTTGTGTGCCTGCCAGCCACTGGGTGGAGTGATTTTTTCGGCTCTGACATGCAGAAGCCGAGAAATAGACTAAGAACCTCCAGCAAAGAACCTTCAATACAGTAAGTAGATGGACTTCCAACACAGTGAGTAGAGAACCTCCAGAAGTGTAGAGAGCATCCACAATGGTAAGTGGAATCAGTACAGCTCAGATCAGGGCTGGATTGTCATGACGATCAGTGGAGTAGCGTGGGGGGGGCACTTGCGCCGGTCTGCAGGGGGCAACGGCATGGCTGGGTTTTCCACAAGCCGCTCTCGCGGCTGCATGTAAGTGATCTGCTCGTGGGCACAGTGACAAGTTTAGAGCTGCCCAAGGCTAGCATCGGTGGCATCGACCGGAGGATAGCAGGGGGAGAGTTCAGGTGAGCTCTCTATACCCCATAGTCTGGCTGAGAAGTCAAGTGAGCTCTGTACCTTAAACTGGGATGAGAAGTCAGGTGAGCTCTGTACTCTATAGGTGGGATGGGTGGTCAGATGAGGTCTGTACCCCATAACGGAGATGAAAAGTCAGGTGTGGTCTGTACCCCATAGCTGGCATGGGAGATCAGATGGGCTTAGTACACCATAGCTGGGATTCAAGGTCAGGTCCGTGGCAGATCTAGAGGGGAAGGGTGGCAAAAGGGCAATTTGTGGCGGGGGGGGGGGGAAATTATCATGAATACCTAGGAGCAGCCCATCAATGAGGAGTAGGTGTGGGCCGTGTGCTACCAGTGTGCCCAGGAACTGGCCCAGAGCTCCCTGGCACCTTGGCCAGGGTACGAGACCCAGCACCAGTCCTCTATAGATGATGGTGTTCTGCATTGGTATATAATGTATTGCTGGGATTTCTAGTCCTCTATACAGTGGCAGAAATACCAGGGTCCAGGAGGTTGCAGCTGTGACGGGGCCCAAGCATTTCGCCACTTAGGGGGCCCTAGTAACCTCCGACATCTCAGGTTACAGGACCCCCCTTTTTTTTAGTCTGTGGTCCTTCATCCTTCAGACTGCATGGATCGTGTGTATAACGATTGAACTATGGTTTGGTTTGTGGGGGAGTGCTAATGAAAGACTCCCCCCCCCGGCGCCTCGTGACCTTGCTGCGCCTCTGATGGCTATCCTTTTTACCCAGGCAGATCTGTTAGTAAGCTGTCTGAGCCTCACCCCGTGGTCTTAGACTTTTCGTCCTCCTTCTCTCAGAAATAACAGACGTGACAGCAGTCTACTGATTAACCTCTGCGCAGCTGCAATGTCACTTTTCATCCCCTCATAGTGTCACAAAGTTCTCTAGACTTCCATTGGTGAGCCTGCACTGCCCCGATGTCCATGTTCTTCTGTACCCTAATTATTTCTACTGCAGTCTCATGTCATCCTCCCCTGTGACTAGGGTCTTGTCATGGCCAGCCATAACAATCAACACAGTTCCTCTACAGTCATTCTTCTCCTTCCCCCATCTGCACCGTCACTGGCTCTATGCTGTTACATTTCCTCTAGTACTTCCCTACAGCGGTCACTGTACTCCACCGTTCACCTCCTGTTAAAGCACCCTCTGGTTTTCTTTCTGCCATGGCAATTCTTGTTCTTAGCCCCCATGGCACTGCTCCCCCACTTCTCTCCTGACACTGCTCCCTTTTATCTCGTCTTCATCCTGACACTGCTCCTCCGCATCTCGTCCTCATCCTGACACTGCTCCTCCGCATCTCGTCTTCATCCTGACACTGCTCCTCCGCATCTCGTCTTCATCCTGACACTGCTCCTCCACATCTTCTCGTCTTCATCCTGACACTGCTTCCCCACATCTCATTTTCTTCCCGATAATGCTTCCCCTCATCTTCATCCCGACACTGCTCCTCCACATCGTGACGTACGTACGCCCGCCCCAAACCCGCTGTACGTCAATCACACGTGACTATATACAGTTCTGAACCGAGCGTGAGTGTCACAAGGACGTGGCTATACCACTCTCAACCTCACCCTGCTCAGAGATTCCCCAGCTCGCGGGACACAATCTCAGGCCAGCAGACAGAGCGATCGTCACCAGGGTTGGTTAACTCCGCAGTTAACCCTTTACTCACAATCGTTCGCTGCCACCTTGTGTTTTTTAACGGAAACACAGACTGTGCCCAGCAAATGCTGCGACAATTTAAAACAATGCCTATGATATCACTGTCCTCTCAGACAGGAGTATGACAGGATTCACTATACAGTAGCACTCTTCACAGAGGCAAGGATATTTTAAGTTCATATTTAGAGTGTAGAGATAAGCTTAACGATTTTTAAGATCGTCCTTTAATAAAAGAAACGGTGCAGAAAATATACAGAAAAAAGATATTAATAAAAAGAGACAAGATATATATAAAAGGAGAATACTCAACAGTCCTGGTTTTAGGAGTTCTGACAGAGATCAGAGTTGTATAAGCAAAGGAGAAGTCTGAAGGGCTCCAAATATTAAAGGGGAACTCTTCTGCGATGTTAAGACTTCTTAGTTCCTCGATGTTTTTAAAAACGAGAGCCCTCTCTAGCTAGTTCAGCATCTTTTTGTCAGACCTTTCGGAGCTGTCCACTAGGGCATGGCTGGGGCTGGAAAGCAAGCGTAGGATGAACCTTTATTTTACACTATCGCTGCCCCCTTCCAAATTATGAAATGTAGCTTGATTTTGTAAGTCAAGTTTATGACTTTTGGGTGAATATGGGGTCACCTCCTCTACCAGACCTGCTTGTTTATATTTACTTGTCCACTGGTAATAGATGAGGGTCTGGTGCCATGCCTTTAATTAGGGACTGCTATAAAAGGCTTAGAGGCTGGGCAATAAAAGATCACAGGCCAGATAGCAGATCTCTGTTCTGTGGAATGCGGAGGGACCTGGCAAATGGCTAAATGAAGGCCTGCAGTTGCTCCGAACTGGGAAGGGACAAGATAATTCTATTTGTAGTATTCAGTATATGGGGGCCCCATACAAAAAAAATGTTTATGGGGTCCTGTGATTTCTAGTTACGCACCCTGAATACATCAATTGGTATACTTTTCACAAAGGTTTATTTCAACCATGTGCTTAATGAGTTTAGCTTTAATTAACATAGGGGTAGCAAATGTAAGATTTGCTTCCCTCATTATATTTAACAGTATTTGCTGTCTCCTTTTAGATACGAAGATACAAGGCAAATCAGGCTGTTATGAACAAAGCTGCTGAAGTGTATACTGGAATCAAAGCTCGGATTCTTGGTCCTAAACTTGAAAAATGGCCAAAAGAAGATGAAGGTGTTTGTAGTGTGGAGAAGAATACAAATTTTGAAAGCCCAATTAAAGAACAAGATGAAGGTAATTGGTAATGGAAAACAATTTGCATCCTTAATCATCTGACCTTTCTTCTAAAACACATTATCAGCAACTGAATTATGTGAATGTACAGACCTCTTTTTTTGGCTTACAGTTAAATTAAACCTGTTAGAAAAATGAGGGAGCTGTAATTTCTTAAATTATCTGCAGGTTGTAGTGCCATGTTCCTGATGCTTACTTTGGTATCAGTCTCTGAATAAGCCTGAAAACAGTGAGATATGAAACCAGCCTTGTTCTTGTACAACAACTCGATAGGATGAGAAGCCAGGATCAGGATGCTAGTCAAACCCTTAGTAAAATGGCAGTTCCTACATTTCTATTCTCACATGTTTCAGGGCAACCTGGAAAATTCTATCCATAGTGGACTTCTTTGTTTTTGGTAGCATTAGACATTTTGACATTCCCCTGGAACCTTGATGGGTAAATCTACTATACCTGGCATGCATGGGAGTGTTCTCCACATTCTCTAACCCATTAGGGAGTACAGGAGACAAAATGTTTCATCACCTATCTAATGCATTCTTCACTTGATTATGTGGAGACAACAGTACCTGTGTTGTAAGTAGGGTGAAGCAATATTGTTTTTTTTTTGTTTTTTTTTGCAAGAAGTGTAAATGTGACTTTCTTAATCTAATTAATATTGTACTGTGTCAAAGTAAATCTGCAACATCTGGTTGGTAGTAAACCCTGACATAAAATTTTAAAAGCAGGTCATGTGAACATTAGGGTCTGTATAACCCTGGGGTGAGCGGATCAATATGGAGTTCAGGAGCCAGTCTGTCCTATCCAGAAGCCAGCATCACTGATCATAACTAGTGAGAACCTCGAAAGTTAGGCGCCGTCTCTAATTTCTAAGGAGCGTTGGCTATTGGGCTTCTGAGATTTGGCTAGCCCTGGTTTAAGCTGGTATAGATCATGATCATCATATTTGATAAATATCAAAATAAAAAGGATACAAAAGTCATAAAAGGTTCCTAAGCATTTTTTATAATTCCATTGCTTTGAAATCTGGATTAAACAGATGCTCTAAACATGGTCTACACCAATCCACCAGCTAGATATTGTTGTAATCCATGGTTATAGCAAAAGGCTGGGACATAATGAGTAGCTCACTCAAGCTTACTCCCAATCTCAATACAAGTTGGTAAACTAAATGTGAGATTTGAGTTCATCAAGGGAGTGAGGTTGGAGCGATGTCTACCTTACAACACACACAGGGACCATGTCTACCTTACAACACACACAGGGACCATGGGAAACAAAACTAGGCATCCTTCAGAAGGAATAGGGAATAAAGGTACTTGAATGCATAAGGTTTAACTCCTGAGTTTAGTGTCACTTTAAGTGAAAATATGCTCTGTTAACCCCTTCATGACTGAGGCCCTTTTTTCATTTTTTGCACCCATGTTATAAGTAACTGTATTTCTATGAATTTTCCAGGACAGCAACCTGAGAGATGATTGGCTCCTCCTTCTACAGGAAACACAATTAAGAAAGCAGTTAAATACCCTCCCACCTCCTCGTCCCTCAGTTGAGACAAAAGTATACTACCTCCACCAGTGAACGAGGGAAAACTAACACCCATAAACAACCCGATGCATAAACAAAAAACCAGGGTGGGAAGTAGCCTTGCTGTTCTGGAATATTCATAGAAATACCGTTAACGTTACGAGGTCCAGTTGCAACAACACTTCAACTTGGTAATGTCTCACGAAGGTATCTTGTCGTGACCAGACAGCTGCCTTGCAAATCTGGTCCACCGATGCCCCAGTTTTTTCTGCCCAGGATGTTGCTAATGATCTGGTAGAATAACCTTTTCATAAAAAGTGAATAATTTTCTACGGGTAGCGTTCTAGTATGTGGTGACTCAAATCTGGTACTGTTCCCTAATCTTTACAGGCCCAAAGACTCTTAGAAAGACTTTGCAGAGTGCAAGTATTTCGGAGACCTGTTATCATCCTATTCACTGGTAGACTGCTGGAGAGAGGGGTATCCCCATAAAATCGATTACACCCATTATTCTCATCCACATAACGTCTTATCTAGGATTGACCATATTTTTGTCAATACTTCTTTAATACCCCATATCCTTCGATCCCGTCTACTACCTATTCCCCTATTCCTTGGTCGGACCACTGAGCTATCTCTATGCTACATTTGAACTTACTCCCTAGGTCAACACTCGCATCTTACATCATTGAATATATACAGTTGTGTGAAAAAGTGTTGGCTCCCTTCCTGATTTTTTATTGTTTTGCACGTTTGTCACACTTTAATGTTTCAGATCATCAAAAAAATTTAAATATTAGTCAAAGATAACACAAGTAAAACACAACATGCAGTTTTTAAAGGAAGGAAGGAAAACTAAATCCAAACCCACATGGCCCTGTGTTAAAAAGTTTTTGCCCCCTAAACCTAATAACTGGTTGGGCCACCCTTAGCAGCAAGAACTGCAATCAAGCGTTTGCGATAACTTGCATTGAGTCTGTTGCAGCGCTGTGCAGGAATTTTGGTCTACTCCTCTTTGCAGAATTGTTGTAATTCCGCCACATTGGAAGGTTTTCGAGCATGAACCGCCTTTTTAAGGCCATGCCACAGCATCTCAATAGTATTCAGGTTAGGACTTTGACTAGGCCACTCCAAAGTCGTCTTTTTGTTTTTTCTTCAGCCAAAAAATCTGTTTGATGATCTGAAACATTAAAGTGTGACCAACGTGCAAAACAATGAAAAATCAGGAAGGGGGCCAACACTTTTTCACACAACTGTAACTGTTAACCAAACACCTGACGTCTCCCCAGTCACCATATGGGAAGCCCATAACCCGGTCCCCAGGGGTAAAATTATCCAACTGTCCTCTAGACTTAAAAAGGAACGACCCCAATGTTTGACTTCGTTTGAACATGACTTCAACACTTGTTCTCAAGCTTTTTCTTCGGATCCTTCCCCCTCTAATAGAACTAATTTGGAATTGGCTCTCCAGGCCCTTAATTTGTTCCTGACGGACCCCTCCTTTTAAACCCCTTAAATTCCTGGGTATCCCACACCTGTAACCCTGTTAAAGTCCTTGACATTGTTCACCAACAACTTTCCTCTCTGTACTCATCTCAGGGCACCTTTTCTGTGACTATGGCGGACCAGTTTTTTTGCTAGACTAGATCTTACCCCATCTTTTAGCATCCCAGGTAGACTGATTTGAGGAACCTATCATGGAGCAGGAAGTCCAACATGCAATTGCCTCCCTCTCCCGTAGCAAAAGACAAGGCCAGACAACTTCACGGTGGCGTACTGCGTGAATTCAAAGATCTGCTGGTCTCTCTTTAGACAGCCTCCTTTAATTGTCTTCGTAGAGGTGTACCCCTTGGTCGAGATTCGCTCACTGCATCAATTTGCATGATCCATAAGCCTAAGTCTGATCACTTTAACCCCTCTAATTTCAGGCCTATCGCTCTACGCAATGTAGATATTAAATTATTGGCTAAAGTTTTAGCCAATAGATTGAACCTAGTAATTGGTCAGCTAGTAAATAACGACCAAGTAGGCTTCATCTCCACATGACAGGCTGGCGACAACATTCGTAGGATCACTCTCCTTACCCACATAACCAAAACGAAGAAAATTCGAGCCATGCTTTTTTCTCTAGATAATTAAAAAGCCTTTGAAACAGTCTCCTGGCCTTAGCTTTTTTACACTTTACAACATTGGGATTTTAAGTCGAACTTCCTTGTTTGGATATCCTCTCTAAATAATTGTCTGTTAGCCCACATCAAATACTTTGGTTTCTGCTCTATGTGGTTCCCAATTTTGAGAGGGAACTCGTACTCACCCAAATGCTCTGATACTTAACTCCGATACCAGAACCTCATGACTCGCTGCCCGACTTCCTGATTGGTCAGTAAGCCAGGCAGCCTCTGAAGCCGTTGGTCCTTCATAGTTACATAGTCAGGTTGAAAAAAGACACAAGTCCATCGAGTCCAACCTATAGAGATACAAAGGAGAAAAAAAAAAGAAGAAAAGCCTAAACAGAACACTATGCCCACAATTACCCAATGTTGATCCAGAGGAAGGCAAAAAAGAACCCCTATAAAGCACGGTTCAATTTGCTCCAACAGGGGAAAAAATTCCTTCCTGATCCCATAAGGCAATCGGATATTCCCTGGATAAACAATCTCTGATGCCTAATATACCTATAAGAACTCAATATCCAGTAATATTCTGTGCATTTAGGAATACATCCCAGATGTTTTTTAAAACAATTAACCGAGCTAGCTAGAACAAGCTCCTGGGGGAGTCTATTCCACATTTTCACAGCTCTAACTGTGAAGAATCCTTTCCGTATGCAAAGGGTAAACCTCTTTTCCTCCAGACGCAAAGAGTGCCCCCGTGTCCTTTGCAGTGACCTTAACGTGAATAATTTGCCACCAAGTTCTTTATATGGACCATGTATGTATTTATACATGGTGCTCATGTCCCCCCTTAATCGCCTCTTCTCCAGAGAGAACACATTCTGGTCAGCTAATCGTTCCTCATAGTTGAGCTCCTTCATGCCTCTTATGAGTTTGGTCGCCCTTCGCTGCACTTTTTCCAGTTCCACAACATCCTTTTTGTGAACTGGTGCACAAAACTGAACTGCATATTCCAGATGAGGTCTTACTAATGCTTTGTACAGGGGCAGGATGTTCGCTAGAACTTCGGCTTCACAGGCAATCGGGAAGCCGGGCGATGGGTCATGGGTCATGAGCTGCTGCCCGACTTCCTAATAATCGGGGCAAAATGCACCAGTACTCGGTACTAGGTATCGTCGAGTCCCCCCCCCAAAAAAATATTGGTAGTCGATACTGAAAAACCAGTATTGGTGCATCCCTAATTGTTCATTTCTCTTATTTACTTGTTAAACTGACCCACTCTTATTGTACTCTATATAGTGCAAATTATCCTGCAATGATATCTGAACTCACACACATGTTGAAGATGTGGACTACCTACTGTCTTTCCTGGCTAGGCAAGATAGCTGCTGAGAAAATGACCCTATTGCTCAAACTTCTCTATTTGTTCTGAGTCTTACCGGGTGCTCTTCCTTCCCCGGGCCTTAAGACTTTGCAGTTACGTGTATTTTGCTTCATATGGTTACCAACCTAACCACTGAACCATCACGTTCTCAAACAATTCATCCCCACACACCTACCTCATGTATCACTTCTCCCTCTCTTTTAGATTGTGAGTCGTCACAGGGCCCTCCTTTACCATCTTGTCTTGAATTGTATTGTAATTAGGGATGTCCCGATACCGATGCTAGTACCAGTATCAGGGCCGATACAGGGCATTTTAAGGAGTACTTGTACTCTTGAAAATGCCCCGATGCATAGATCAGATACCGGCCCTTTAAAAATGTTTTTACTAGCTTCGGCCATTGACCCCCATAGCCCCTCCCCTGGAATACCTCTCCACCAAACGCAGGCTCCCTCTCCGCTCTGACCTCTCCGGACGGAAGTGTGACAGCGTGGCGGGATGTAAGTGTTCTGTGAAATGTCTCTTCTCCCTGCTGCTGCTGGCTGCAGAGCTCTGTGTTACTTTCACAGTTCTCTGTAGCCAGCACGAGAAAGGAGAAAAG
>NW_017306833.1:866575-869780 GCF_000935625.1 Nanorana parkeri
TGCTGCTCCTCCGTGTCCCCTCCTTTTCCACTTCATGAAGCGGTTTCCTTTTGGTGATATATCACAATGTGTGAGATTTCCGTGCTCATAAGGAGCATTCACCGGACGTACACAGCCGTTTTTTCTCTCATTGAAAGAAGAGAATGTCCGTTCAGTGTGCTCACGGGGGAGGAGAGGAGAGAAGCTGTAAATCTTGCCTTCACACAGAATGGACCTTCTCTCTCTTTCATTGAGAGGGAAAACTTCTGTGTATGTCTGGTGAGGGCATTATTAAACACATAAGGAGCATGGACAGCTGACACTGAGATGTATCACCAAAAGCAAACAGTTTCATCAAGTGGAAAAGGAATGGACACTTGTAACAATAGCCAGCCTGTTATTGGATATTTTAAATTGCAATAGCCAATAGCAGGCTGGCTATTGTATCCGCCCATTGTATCCGTACCCGCCCATTGTGGGCGGGTACAATAGCCAGCCTGCTATTGGCTATTGCAATTTAAAATATCCAATAGCAGGCTGGATATTGCTCCCAGCCACTGCCTGCTGTATTTACATTCAGTGAATCCAGTGAAGTAGAAAGGTGACACTAGAGTTCTAAAAGATCCCTAATGTCACCTTAAAGAGACCCTGTCACCTCCAATGCACGCAGCACTGGTGAGAAACTTCCCTAAAATCATTAGAATTGTTTTAGAAAAAATGTCACATGTCCCTTTTAAGAAAAAGTATCGGTAATTGGTATCGGCAAGTACATGAGGGACAGTACTTTGTACTTGGTCTTGAAAAAGTGGTATCGGGACATCCCTAAATGTATTGTCTTCCTTATATTGTAAAGCGCTGCGCAAACTGTTGGCGCTATATAAATCCTGTACAATAATAATATGGTGTGATAAGCAGCCTAGAATTCCACCGCGAACACTTCATCATCCAAAGCCCCAAGGGGATTGCCAGTCCCAAACCTAGCCAAGTACTACCAAGCTGCCCAAATCGGACAACTCTCCAAATATCAGGCTGGCTCTGAATCCCCAAACTGGGTGGCCCTGGAAGGTTCTTTCATCAAACCGACATCCACTACTAATCATCTTTTTGGTTATCTTCGAAACACAGGCCTCCCATTTCCAATCCCGTCACTTCTCATTCTCTCCGCCTTTGGGATTCAAATGTGAAATGTTTGGGACCACCAAACCTCCTGTGATTCTGGGAAGGTACAGTGGGGATTTAAGTTTTGAATTCTGAATTGTTGCGTTTCAGTTGAATTGCAGAAATTGTTGTTGTATAGATAGCAAAATATAGAGATGGATGCCCAGAGGAAAGACTAAAATTATGTAAAAGATATACTCAACTGCTTCTATCTTTCTAAGCCAAGAGATCATCACAATATTATCAATTTAGTGGAAGGTTTTGTGAATCATGTAGACAGGTACTTCGATGTTTTAGCCATGAATAGATTTTCAAATTGTGGGAGAAAACTGTGATTTTATTGCTACTCCCATCAGCTGCAAGTAGAGGTCCTGGCCAAAGCAAAAGTAATTATGGGTCAGGCAGGTGGCTAGGATAGTTCCTTCAAGTACTAGACTTATGGCAGAAGGTTTGTTTCGGAGACCTGTTTCTTCAGAAGGGTAGCTACAGTGGGTGTTTTTATTGACCAAAGGTTTAAAGACATTTTCCATCCAGTTATTTTTGGTGAGAGTTCCAAAAAACTATTATTATGGGTAGGGATGTCCCGATACTTGTACTCCTGAAAATGCCCAATACATAGATCAGATACCGGCCCTTTACATTTTTTTTAACTAGCTTCGGCCATTGACCCCCATAGCCCCTCCCCAGGAATACCTCTCCACCAAACGCAGGCTCCCTCTCCGCTCTGACCTCTCCGGACGGAAGTGTTACAGCGTGGCGGGAGGTAAGTGTTCTGTGAAGTGTCTCTTCTCCCTGCTGGTGCTGGCTGCAGGGTTCTGTGTCCCTTTCACAGACAGCTGTAGCCAGCACGAGAAGGGAGAAAAGACTGACTGTGAAATCCCCCGCTGCCCCCTCCCCTCTGCACCTTAGCTGCTGTTCTGTTGCTCCTCTGTCCTTTTCAACTTCATGAAGCTGTTTCCTTTTGGTGACATATCACAATATGTGAAATGTCCTTGCTCATAAGGAGCATTCCGCGGCCTTACACAGCAGTTTTCACTATCATTGAAAGAAGAGAATGTCCGTTCTGTATGTTCACGGAGGAGGAGAGGAGAGAAGCTGTAAATCTTGCCTTCACACATAATGGACCTTCTCTTCTTTTATTCAGAGGGAAAACTTCTGTGTATGTCTGGTGATGAGCGCATTATTAAACACATAGGGAGCATGGACATCTGACACTGAGATGTATCACCAAAAGCAAAAAGTTTAATCAAGTGGAAAAGGAATGGACACTTGTAACAATAGCCAGCCTGTTATTGGATATTTTAAATTGCAAAAGCCAATAGCAGGCTGGCTATTGTACCCGCCCATTGTATCCGTACCCGCCCATTGTGGGCGGGTACAATAGCCAGCCTGCTATTGGCTATTGCAATTTAAAATATCCAATAGCAGGCTGGATATTGCTCCCAGCCACTGCCTGCTGTATTTACATTCAGTGAATCCAGTGAAGTAGAAAGGTGACACTAGAGTTCTAAAAGATCCCTAATGTCACCTTAAAGAGACCCTGTCACCTCCAATGCACGCAGCACTGGTGAGAAACTTCCCTAAAATCATTAGAATTGTTTTAGAAAAAATGTCACATGTCCCTTTTAAGAAAAAGTATCGGTAATTGGTATCGGCAAGTACATGAGGGACAGTACTTTGTACTTGGTCTTGAAAAAGTGGTATCGGGACATCCCTAAATGT
This sequence comes from Nanorana parkeri, assembly GCF_000935625.1. Classification (NCBI taxonomy): domain Eukaryota; kingdom Metazoa; phylum Chordata; class Amphibia; order Anura; family Dicroglossidae; genus Nanorana; species Nanorana parkeri. The sequence continues at coordinate 869,435 of NW_017306833.1, forward strand.
ATTGTCTTCCTTATATTGTAAAGCGCTGCGCAAACTGTTGGCGCTATATAAATCCTGTACAATAATAATATGGTGTGATAAGCAGCCTAGAATTCCACCGCGAACACTTCATCATCCAAAGCCCCAAGGGGATTGCCAGTCCCAAACCTAGCCAAGTACTACCAAGCTGCCCAAATCGGACAACTCTCCAAATATCAGGCTGGCTCTGAATCCCCAAACTGGGTGGCCCTGGAAGGTTCTTTCATCAAACCGACATCCACTACTAATCATCTTTTTGGTTATCTTCGAAACACAGGCCTCCCATTTCCAATCCCGTCACTTCTCATTCTCTCCGCCTTTGGGATTC
>NW_017306833.1:870972-872127 GCF_000935625.1 Nanorana parkeri
TGCTGCTCCTCCGTGTCCCCTCCTTTTCCACTTCATGAAGCGGTTTCCTTTTGGTGATATATCACAATGTGTGAGATTTCCGTGCTCATAAGGAGCATTCACCGGACGTACACAGCCGTTTTTTCTCTCATTGAAAGAAGAGAATGTCCGTTCAGTGTGCTCACGGGGGAGGAGAGGAGAGAAGCTGTAAATCTTGCCTTCACACAGAATGGACCTTCTCTCTCTTTCATTGAGAGGGAAAACTTCTGTGTATGTCTGGTGAGGGCATTATTAAACACATAAGGAGCATGGACAGCTGACACTGAGATGTATCACCAAAAGCAAACAGTTTCATCAAGTGGAAAAGGAATGGACACTTGTAACAATAGCCAGCCTGTTATTGGATATTTTAAATTGCAATAGCCAATAGCAGGCTGGCTATTGTATCCGCCCATTGTATCCGTACCCGCCCATTGTGGGCGGGTACAATAGCCAGCCTGCTATTGGCTATTGCAATTTAAAATATCCAATAGCAGGCTGGATATTGCTCCCAGCCACTGCCTGCTGTATTTACATTCAGTGAATCCAGTGAAGTAGAAAGGTGACACTAGAGTTCTAAAAGATCCCTAATGTCACCTTAAAGAGACCCTGTCACCTCCAATGCACGCAGCACTGGTGAGAAACTTCCCTAAAATCATTAGAATTGTTTTAGAAAAAATGTCACATGTCCCTTTTAAGAAAAAGTATCGGTAATTGGTATCGGCAAGTACATGAGGGACAGTACTTTGTACTTGGTCTTGAAAAAGTGGTATCGGGACATCCCTAAATGTATTGTCTTCCTTATATTGTAAAGCGCTGCGCAAACTGTTGGCGCTATATAAATCCTGTACAATAATAATATGGTGTGATAAGCAGCCTAGAATTCCACCGCGAACACTTCATCATCCAAAGCCCCAAGGGGATTGCCAGTCCCAAACCTAGCCAAGTACTACCAAGCTGCCCAAATCGGACAACTCTCCAAATATCAGGCTGGCTCTGAATCCCCAAACTGGGTGGCCCTGGAAGGTTCTTTCATCAAACCGACATCCACTACTAATCATCTTTTTGGTTATCTTCGAAACACAGGCCTCCCATTTCCAATCCCGTCACTTCTCATTCTCTCCGCCTTTGGGATTC
>NW_017306833.1:872146-874182 GCF_000935625.1 Nanorana parkeri
CCCTCACTGCATTCTGGAAATTACAAACTGGCTCAGGAGTGAAAACATTTCCACACCTCCAAGAGCAACACCAGCTCCCTAGTAAAGAAATCTTTCGCTATCTTTTCAGATTAGAGACTTTATCACTAAACACACTCCTGGACGCAGCTATCCCTTTTCATTTTCACCATTTGAACTAATTTGACGTGATAATCCTCATAGCCCTGGCCTTATCTCCCGTCTTTACTCCATCGTGCTTTCCCCTCCAAATGCACCCCCTCCTATGTGTCCCACTGGGAACGTGACTTAGAGTCCACCCTGGATGAAGACATATGGCAACAGACTTGGATGAACGCCAAGTCCAGTTCGCACTGTGCAAGCATATTAGAAATCAATTACAAAGTCCTCTTACGCTTGTAAATGGTACCATTCAGAGTTGCTACCTACAATCCTAATTGTTCACCGGATTGCTTTCGGGGATGTACTTATCCAGGAATCCTTATCTACATATGGTGGCGATGCCAGATACTTTCCGAATTCTGGGACGGCTTCTTGCATCAATATTGTCCAAACTGATTGCCAAGGGAACTACATTTTGCCCTCCTTAAAGTGACATTAAACCCTCAGATTTTTTTAACATAAACCAATACTGTAATGTGTGCCTTACTGTTATCCATGGTTGTTTCCCTTCTCTTTGCTGCTCTTCCTTTTAAATCCTCATGTCTTATGCTTGGGGAGAACTTCCTTTTTCAGCTCAGGGCCTCTTCCTGTAGTGCTGGCTCAGGTTACAAGCCTATACAAATCTATACACAGACACCGTGTATCCATTCCTGAGACAAGGCAGTCTGCTGCAAAACAGAAGTTCTGCAGAGCATGAGAAGAGATGCATATTTAAAAGGAAGAGCAGCAAAGAGAAGGGAAACAACCATGGATTACAGTAAGGCACACATTACAGTATTGTTTTATGTTAAAAAATCTGAGGGTTTAATGTCACTGTAATTGTAAACTTGATGGCCTCCCCCGTTAGGCTTTAAGCTCTCCCTCCACATTTTGACTGCCGCAAAGAGGAAAATAGCGAAGAATTGGCAGTCTAAGTCCCTAAAGTATTTATAGTGTCAAAGGCCATGTTCATTTGATAATGTCTCATGGGAAATGCACAGCTTGACAATACAATGACTAAATTTGAATCTATTTGGTCCCCATGGATCTGCAGATACTTTACCTACACCACCTTCTTACCGTCTAAACCAATTTTTGCCTCCTTAGCGTTTGAGATCAGCCTCGCACCTCTGCGCACAACCTGGTTCCTCCCTTTTCTATTTCTGGATGCTTCTTTCTTTCCCTGTCCTGTCCTTCCTTTTCTCCTTTGCTATTGTGTTTGTCTTCTGTGGTGTCACCTCTGGATTCACAAAGTTAGCTCTCTACTGTCCACACGACATATTTATATCACTAACTTGTTTGTTAATTTTTGCTTTGTCTGGGACCCCTCAAGTCTGTTACATTACTGACTTCATCCCCATACGCTCGATTCTGGGATTTGACTGGATCCTCGCACATCCCTTACCTGTGGTCTGCACATTTCTTTTTTTAATCGCCCCCTTTTGGAAATGTTGTGGGTCTCGGACAATGGAGTGTTCTATGCAAAATGTTTTTGCCTACCACCTACCTTGTGTTACCAGATAGCACTTACCTGTCTCAGGTGATTCTTATATATCTTTGTTTGGTTGATTTCTCTTTTATTTTTTTTTGTATGGTTTCCCTGAAAATTTTCACTTTCAATAAAAGTTTATATAGTTAAAATAAATGTATTTATTTGCCCTTCATTTGAAACCACCTCACATCCCTAGGATTTTAGAAAATGTTCTGTACGTCTCAGCCTAAACTATAGGCTAACATTTTAATTGTTTTTCTATAAAAGCTAATAGTGGTCACCTGGCATACAATGTCACTGTCACACCTACTTTGAATATCGCTGTCATGAGAAAAAAAATTAACCCCTTAGGGGAAAAACAAATCATTATAATAATGATAGTATAAAAATATATATTTAAATATAT
>NW_017306833.1:874261-906707 GCF_000935625.1 Nanorana parkeri
AATTTTTTTTTTTTATATCAAGCAGCCATTGTGAATGAATATCAATATGACTGATAATTTAACAAAACCCCCAAAACATTAATGAAGGAGATTTATCAAAACTGGAGCAGCTGTGTATGGTAACCAATCGGCTTCTCTGTTTCATTTTCAAATCTTAACTGAACAAACTGAAGAGAGAAGCTGATTGGTTACTATGGGCAACTGCTCCAGACTCTGCTCCAGTTTTGATAAATTTCCGCCTATATATTTTCTGAAAGCCAAGACCATATAGAATAAAAAGGTGGCAGTTGCAAATGTTGCACGGTATTGGCACAACTTTTACGGCTGGGGAGGGGCACTTTACCAGCCCATAGAAGCGATCTTGCGGCAGCTGAGCCGCCACAATCGCTTCTATTGTAAAGCCGGCAGCCTGTTTTCAGGGCCGTGCTGCCAATGACAAACTAGGTACATCCATGGCCGCAAAAGGGTTCAAGAATAAATTTTTGGCTATTATTAGACTGCTTCAAAGTTAGGAACAGCCAATAATAACCTTAGTGACACTGATCCACCCTCCTCGCACGCCCACACGACTGCCCACACACATGCCCACTTACACAACACGCCCCCCCTGCCCGCACACCTGTTTGCATCGGAGCGGAGAGCTCGACAGCTGCAGCCAGGTAAGACATCCCCCGAAAATAAGACCCAGTGTCTTTTTTCATGAAAAAAAAAACAGTCTTATTTTCGGGGAAACACGGTAGTGCATCAAAGCATAACTGTACTCAAAAAGTATGGTTCACTCTGCTGCTTGGAGTGCAATTAGTTGTTTTTTCTGCATTGTGGCTTGTAAATAAATAAACCTTCATGTGAAAGTGCATTTGTATACATATGCATTAATGTGGTCAGACTCTGGTACATGCTGATTTCCATCACATATGTTCATATGTTTTGTTTGTGTGCAGTTTAGCACATTACCATCATTTGAAAATGCCATGTGACAACATGTGCCGCAAAATGTATTCACTGCATTAGGAAGGAATTCTGCTGCTTATTTATTATTTATTTAATTGTTTAGATTCTTCACTCAACGGAGACTCTGTTTCACAAAAAACTCTTCGTGCAGATAAGGAGATAGAGGTGGAACAGATTCCCACTGCCATCAAGAGTTCTTGTGAGAATCCACACAGCCGGTCAGTATGTATACACAAGTGCCAACATTATGGCCTTTGACATCTATGCATCCACTCTTACTGGGACAGTTTGCGGGAGTGTGTGTTTGGCCTAGTTGGGTTTTCACAGCTAGCAGCTATTTGTAACAGGATTATCTGCCTGATTTAATAGATAAGCATTTGTGAATTCTAGACTTCCCCCCTCCTTGCCTGCTTCTGAAAAAGTTAACTATTTTTATGCTGCTCTTACAGCTACAGTGATTTGAGTTTTGAAAACAAAACCTGTGATCTGCATTAACCCCTTCATGACTCAGCTTGTTTTTCGTTCCTGTTCGTAAATGACTGAAGCACTTTTGACATTTTTGCTGTGTGATTCCTCCACGTCAGTAATATACTTTCTTACAAAGTGCACCCACACATATTATATATTGTTTTTTAGAGGACAGATAGGGCTATATATTTATATCACATATGTGTATCTAACGCCTCACTTAGGACAAATAAAATATAAAAAAAGAGGAAAAAACGTAAAAACACTTTTTCCCCAGCTTTGATTTTGTAGTGTATTTTAGAAAAATAGCACAGCTAAAAAAAAATGCAATAAATACATTTATTTATTTGTCCTTTATTTGAATAAAACTCAAATTCCTAGGATTTTAGAAATGTTTCTGTACTTCTCAGCCTAAAACTAAAATCCTAACATTTTAATCTTTTTTTTCTCTCAAAGCTAAAAGTGGTCACCTGGCATACAATGTCACTGTCACTATGTGTCACACGACATACTTTGAACATCACTGTCATGAGGGGCTAAAAAAAAAATTTTTGTAATCCCTTAGGGTGAAAAACAAATCTGCAGCTCAGCTGCAGATTTTCATTGTAAGGGGTTAATTTTTATATAAATGATAGTATAAAAATATATATTTTATTTGTAACATTTATTTATTTTTTTGTACACTTTTCACTATTTAAAAAAAAAAGTTTTTAAACTTTTGCCTAGAGTTGAGGAGTATGGACCTAGCTCCCTACTGGGAATCTTAGTTGCTGTGTTTTTTTTTTTGTCTTTTTCCATTTACAGGGGTTTTTAATCTTTTTATTTTCTTGTCTTTTTTTGTTGAAATTCAATCAACAGCTGAGCAGGGTGACAGGCTGGATAATATAGATCTTTGTAGTCTTCCAAGCTCAGCCTCTGAGTGCATGCATATTCCACCTATAATGCCTATAATATCCCACCATTTTTCTGCGGCGTTGTGGCCAAAAAACCATACCTACGACGTGGAAACAAGGCTAAGCAATTCAACTATGCACAAAAACATAGGAACTGGGGTGCTGTTGTGATGTGCTGGGCTTCTGGTGTGTCCCTGTGCCTTTTAAAGAGGATTAGGCTACCTCCTGGCAAACCAGCACCCAATTCATCCTTTGCTATACATGCTCTAAGATTGAGGCTCTGATAGATTAGAGTTAGGACCACAATACACAGAGCGGCTTTGATGAGGCAGTGTGGCTTCCACATATTTTGCTAAAGTTGTGCAATTAAAAGCTCTGTTTTTAACCCTAATAGTTGAGTACTTTGTTTTTTGGGGGTTTTTTGCAGGCTGGCTGGTGAGTGTGCTTGGAAAATGTTGCTTTTCTACTGTTTTGGGAGATAGTACTCTCTGCCCACTCGGGCAGTGATGACCAGGCTTCCTCTTTGTCTTTTTCACAGGCGAAATAATTCGTTTCTGCTCTTATAAGGTCTGTGAGTGACACGCTTAAGATTGAAGATTTTGCAGATGCTCTGTCAGAAACTCTAGTTCCCTTTTGGTACGCACAAGTTGAGGCGCTCAACTAAATTGTGTCCGTTATTACACCTTTTATGATGATTTTATTTAACCCCTTCGTGACTGACGACGTACAGTGTACATCTCCAGCATCGGGGCTGTTTAAACTTGTAGAGCCGACTGTCAGCTTTACAACAGAAGCAATTCTGGCGACTTACCTGTCGCCAGATCGCTTCTGTGTCCTGTAAAATAAATATATAAATAAATAAAATAAATCTAATCTAAAAAAAAAAATTAAAGTCCCCCGCCCCCGTGAGCACGCGCGTCGCCACGTAAACACGCGTCGGGTGCGCCTACATATGAATGCGCTACACATGTTGGGTAGCGCCGCGCACGCCGGAGTGAGAGCAATAATTCTAGGGCCAGTATTTTGGGGTATCTCTAAATTGATGACCTGTGGGGGCTTTTAAAGCGTCTTCTATGGATTTTGTGGGGTACTGCAATTTTTCGCCGTTTTACGGATGCACGCAATTTGTAACCTGGGCATGTTGGGTATCGTTTTACTCGTTGTAACCTCATCTTTTATATTTCATTTACAAAATGAGTATTTTGTTGTGTTTTGGGGCTTTTAATTAAATGTTTCACTAAATGTTGGGGTTTAATAAGGAGCTGTGCTAATATTGCTCAACATAAAAATTTGCAACTACCACCATTTTATTCTATAGGGTCTTGGCATTCAGAAAATATATAATGTTTGGGTGTTTTTAAGTAATTTTCAGGCCTAAAATGAGGAATATAACATGGGTGCAAAAAAAAGGCCTCAGTCATGAAGGGGTTAAACGGAATGGGAGTGTCAGTCGTGGACCCCCCCATCCGTTTGAACAAGGCAATGGTGAATTCAGTGGAGGAGTCGCCATCCTTCAAAAATCTGATGGACAGGAAAACTGAATCTGTAGCGAGATCGGTGTGTACCGTCGCTGGATCGACTCTATGGCCTGTTTTGGCCACAGCTTTGGGGTCTCAGACGCTCACTGAATGGACGAAGTACTTGCGCCACGGTCTGGAAGGTGAACAGGTGTCTCCTGTATATGTGGAACTGATTGATCAACTAGTCCACTGTCTCCAATATGTCTCTAACTCTTCGCTGGATACTAGACCCTTGCTGTCTACGTTTGTGTCTAGGGTTGTCCTTTGTGTCTGCGGCTCAAGTGCTGGTCTGCTGCCCAGACTTCTAAGAAACTGTTGACAAACCTTTCCTTTTAAGGGCAATCACTTATTTGGCACTACGCTCGATGATATTATCAAGAATCCTACTGGGGGAAAGGGACCTTCTTACTGCCACTTGAGAAGGGTAAGGAGCCTTGGCACAAGTAGGGTCCTTCTTTTTCCACTGCCAAATGTTTTTTTTTCTTCCCCAAGGTGCCTCAGTTAAGAGCCAAAAATCAGGAAAATCCTCCTTCTCTGGTGGGCCGAAGAGATCCTGACAGTTCGTCATCCAAGCTCACTGCATTAACGTTCACCTCCACCTTTTCAACTCAGGGTGGGGAGACTTCTTTGATTGTTTGTGGATCCTTGGCTGGCTCACATTTTGGGTTTGTGGGCTTAATGTTTTGGGTTTTAAGATATAATTTTTTTTCCCCCCTTCAATCCGGTTCTTTTCCTCCAATCTTTGCCTGTCTCAGGCGCGTCTGCGCGATCTCTGGTTGGGGGGACAGAATCTGCTTTAGCCGAGAGGTGTTTTTTCTAGGTCCACCATCGGAAACATTCAAGGGCTTCTATTCAAATCTTTTTATTGTTCCCAAGAAGGACTGCATTTGACCGATTCTGGATCTCAAGGCGCTCAATGCCTTTGTCAAGGTTCAGAAGTTCAAAATGGAGTCTATACGTTTGGTGGTGGCTTCCCTCCACTAGGGGGATTTTCTGGTGTCAATCGACATAAAGGATGCCTACCTGAATGTCCCAATTTGTCCTGCGCTTCAGCTCTTTCTGCATTTTGCAGTGAGGGGAAGAACATTTCCTGTTTTGTAGCCCTTCCGTTTTGGCCTGGCTTCAACTCCTGGGGTATTAACCAAAATTTGTGGCCCCAGCCTTACTGAGACAGCGGGGTATCTCGATCGTGGCTTATTTGGACAACCTCCTTCTCCGGGCGGAGTTTTGTTCGGTATAACTGAATATATAGCGCTAATAATTCAATCTGTGCAAATCGTGTCCGCCTAATCAACTGCACCGAGTGATGTCAATGCAGTGAATTAGTTGGTAGCCTCATTATCGAGTGCAAAACTATATAAGTGTCAAGTGACTCCAATAAATTATTATGATACCTCTATATAATAAAGTGCATATCCAATTACAGGTGCAAAAAAGCAAGTCAATCTCTGTGCAATTATATAGTGCAAACTACTTGATAAATGTGTTTGTGTTACAATACAACAATAATACTTTAATCTCTATTAGATAATCAATCATATAAAAATATCTGTGCAAATATCCACTTCAGTGCAATATGTAAAATCCTTAAAAATGTAAATGAGTGATAGATAAATAAATATATATCATATAGTGATCAATCCATATTCCAAGTGATCTCAGTGCAAACGCATATCCCTTTGTAAAAGTTTATCCATTAAAGTGCAATTTATGCAGCCTCCAGATGCCCAGACGGTAAGTGAAGCTTGCTGAGGATCGTATTTATATTTGTGTTCACTCGTCCACCCCCTTCAGAGTGCGTACTCGCTCTATTGGCTGCAGCACACAGCCCAAAGCTTTTTGTCTGGTGTGACACAATGTTGCAGCGTCCTCGATGAAGCAAAATACTTTACCATCGATCTCCGAAGTATATGAAATTCATACAATCATAGAAAAAGAAAGCCCTTCATCGTGTAGCAGTTTAAAACAGTTTATTAGACGATGGAATAAAAAATTCACAGCCGGCCAGTCTGCTAATGCAAAGTAATCCGTAATCTCGTTTGGTATGGTGTCGAGATAGGCCCGCCCTTGTGCGTTTCGTCATCAAAAGACGTCCTCAGGGGAATATGCAGGAGTCTCGTTCGGACCTGGACACCAGTCTGGCAGTTACCATGCGCTCTCTGGAGGAGTTCGGCTGAGTCTTGAACATCAAGAAATCTTCTCTGTTGCCATCCCTTCGTCTGGAGTTTCTGGGCCTGATCCTGGACACAAGTCAGGCCAGGGTGTTTTTGCTTCCAGAAGTGTTGGTGGCTCCGAGCCCAAGTTTGCCTGTTGTGTTTGTGCAATTGGGCATCAATTCGCACTTGCATGCGGGTCCTTTGTCTGATAGCTTCCTTGTTTGAGGCAATCCCAGCCTAAGCTTAGTTTATTTATAAACTAAGGTCTATCAGTTTGGATGAAATTGTATGTACATGGGTGGAAAACTGGCTGCAAGAACAGATCCGCTAGGATGTTCCAACATGACTGCGCACCAGTGTAGAAAGAAAGGTCCATAAAGACATGGATGAGCGAGTTTGGGGTGGAGGAACTTGCCTGGCCTGCACAGAGTCTTGACCTCAACCCGATGCAACACCTTTGGGATGAATTAGAGCGCAGACTGCGAGCCAGTCCTTCTCGTCCAACATCAGTACCTGACCTCACAAATGCTCTTCTGGAAGAATGATCAAACATTCCCATAGACACACTCCTAAACCTTGTGCACACCCTTCCCAGAAGAGTTGAAGCTGTTCTAGCTGCAAAGGGAGGGCCAACTCAATATTGAACCCTACAGACTAAGACTAGGATGCCATTAAAGTTCATGTGCATGTAAAGGCACGAAGATTTCAAAGAGCATTGTGAGGAATGAAATCTCCATTCCTGGGTCCAGGCTTTAGTGGTGACCAGCACCGAAAGATTGTGCACCTGGGAAGAGCCCTTATGAGAAGAATGCTGGCTCATGTTCAGGGTTCCAGCTGGAAGACAAGGGAGGTGTCTGTCACGGAATCAGGGGAACTCCAGCCCAGCCTGGAACCAGCCTGTGTGGCACGTCAGCTTGATACAGCCTGTGTGGGAGAGGTTTTTTTTGTGATAACCTGAAGTCGTTGAGGCTTGGAAAAACATTATTTTTTTATCAGCATTTGAAATAGGTTAATAACCTTTTGACTTTAATATCACTTAAGCCGAGTTGGTAAATTAAAGATCAGTCCAACGAAATGCAAGTCACGAGCAAAGGCACAAATGGGAGCTCTGAGGCAACAGGAGTGTTGCTCAGGCAAAGGGAGTTTGAGCAGGATTTAAATAGAGAGAGATGGGGGCTGGACAGAAAGTAGCCAAGAAGCAAGGTAAATTAAGCATCAGGTGACGTAGGTGACCAGCATAGCTGCTAGCTCTGTGCAGCAAGAGCAGAGCACATGCGCTCCCCCCACACCTGTTCTTATGCCACTGCCGTGCCCACTCTGACGAGTCATTTAATGCTATTGGATAACCTACTTGAATGCTGGGGAGTGTGGTATGCGGTTCCCCCTTCTCTGGCGGGTTGGCTTGCAACATGTGTGCTCTGTGTCTACAAGCGATGTGGGCGTGTCTGCCAGCAGCACCGCCACCTTGATAATGAGGCAGGGAGGTTGTGAGGAGGAGCTGCAAGCAGGCCAACTAATTGAATGTCCAACTAATTGATAATGAAAATTGCTGAAAACAGTTTTCTTATTGATTATTATCGACCTTAGTCAGTTAGTTGTTTCAGCCCTAGTACTCGCTGTAAAATCCTTTTCTCTGCATTCACTGAAGGACATAGCAGTCTCCCCTGTATGGTTCTTTGTGCCTCTGTTCTACTGCCTTGTGACTAACTGAGCTAATTCAGGCAGAAGGGGGTTTTGTCGCCTGTGGGCTCAGTTTTTCTTTTGTGCCTAAGTGTCTTAATCTTGTAGGTGGCGGTATAACCCATCAGTTCAGAGATACGGTCCTATTTTTTTTAATAGGATTTTCCAAGTGGTCACAAGACTTCTGTTTTGTACAAGGGTAAGGGCTGGGGGAGGACTTAGACTGCAGTTAAAGTGACATTAAACCCTCAGATTTTTTAACATAAAACAATACTGTAATGTGTGCCTTACTGTAATCCATGGTTGTTTGCCTTCTCTTTGATGCTCTTCCTTTTAAAACTGTATCTGTTCTCATGCTTGGAGAGAACTTCCCTTTTCAGCAGACTGCCTTGTCTCACACGGTGTCTGTGTATAGGCTGTAACCTGAGCCAGCACTACAGGAAGAGGCCCTGAGCTGAAAAGGGACAACGTTGCTGGTGAAAAGAACATTGCTAGTGAAACCCCTTGATTGTTAACAAATTCAGGGCTATGCATTTTCTTGTTATCTTGTACCATATAGCGGGGGAAAAAAAGGGTCTTCTAAGCCAGGAGTAAAGCTCTGGTTGCCCAAGATGGAAAACCTAGTAGATGAGGATGGTGAAATTTCCTTTCCAGGAAAGAATTTACGACAAATGACCCAAGTAGGGGAAACTGTAAGATGAGACTCAATGGAAGAGGTAATATCACTATTACACCAAGGGAGGGCCAATAATGGCATCCAAACCCCGGCTTGTTCAATGCCAACCCATTATTTTAAGGAGCCATGCTGCACTAATTGATAACCCTGGTAAGTTGGCATGCAGCATGGTATATAACATCTGGGAAACCTGTTTTAATTTCTTTTAAGAGGGGGAAAATTAACTCAAAAAGGACAGGAAAAGTTATGTGGGATAGAGTCCCCAAATATCTGTCCCGACCACCTAAATGGCAATTTCCAAATGAAGGCCGTCCAAAAGACCCCAAGAGATCGAGATATTTAGGACCTCCAATTTTTGAAAAAATTAGAGAGTTCTCCATATAAACGGAATTCCTGTAGTAAGTTGGGTAGGGATGTATTCGGGTTGTTAAAAAAAAAATACAAATCATCGGCGTACAGCGCCACTTTATCCTGACCCAGATCCATGCCCAAAACGTCCTTGTTATTGCGGACTCTCCTCAGGAAAGGCTCGAATCTGACCTGGTCTGGATGTATAATCTGCATGTGGGTCACCAATCGGGAGGCAATAATTTTTGTGAATAGCTTGAGGTCAGTATTTAGTAAAAAGATGGGTCTATAATGTTGGCAAGAAAGAGGATCTTTGTCAGGTTTGGCAATCAAGGTGATATGAGCCCTCAACGAATCCAAGGGGAAGGGGGGTGCCCTTTCCAATAGCATTGTATGCTTTTAAGAGATAAGACAATGTCTAAAAAGGTTTTATAATATGATAACGTAAGGCTATCTGGCCCCGGGACTTTGCCTGTGTTTGTCTGAGAAATTGCCTGAACAAGGTCCTCACTGGTAATTCGGGATTCCAAGTGATGGCATACCCTCTCTCTGTAAGTATTTGTCGGTTTTAGACCTAAGCAATGTGTCCTGTTGATTTAGGTTCATATGTGGACAACTAGGAATAGTAATCAGTGATCGCGTCAGTGTTAAAGACTTTCGTACCTGCTTTGTTTAATATCTCAGGAATGTAAGACTGACACCTTTTGTGCTCTCAAAGCTCTCGCCAGAGATCTACCGCATTTATATCCAAACTCGTAGTAATTACATTTACAATTCATTAGGATACCCATTGTTTTGGTAAGATACAAGGATTTAAGTTGTTTTCTCTAAGAGCCGTCAGTTCTGAAAAAACCCGCTTGCGCGAAAAAAACTTTTGTGGAGAGACTCTTAAACGATGTATCTCTGATAAGAGATGATTGATTTGCTTCAGGTGAGCCTTTTTCAATCTGGAACCTTGCTTGATGAAGGTTCCATGGATAAATGCTTTGTGTGCCTCCCAAACTGTCATGGGATCCCAATCTGCCATGTCATTGTAACTAAAGTAGGAAATCAGATCCGATTGAATCTCCGCCACCAGTTGAGTCTGGAGAAAAAGATTAATTAAGCCTCGTTGTGGGAACAATCAGACAGCCTTTAGTGACATCTGATCCTTTAATGCAGTAGGATCAGTGTCACTAAGGTTATTATTGGTTGTTCTTAAGTTTGAAGGAGCCTAATAATAACCAAAAATTAATTAATTCAAGCAGTAATAGTGCAATAATTCACAATGACTGCTTGATATAATTAAATAAATAAAAATGTTTTAGAAAAAAGAAATAGTGTAAAAAAAAAAAAATGTAGCAACTAAAAATTATATATTTTATATTATCATGAATATAAAAATTAACCCAATACAATGAAAATCTGCAGCCGAGCTGCAGATTGGTTTTTTACCCTAAGGGGTTAATTTTTTTAATTTAACCCCCTCATGTCGGCAGTGTTCAAAGTATGTCTATGTCACGAAGTGTGACATTGTATGCCAGGTATCCACTTTTAGCTTTTAGAGAAAAAAGATTAAAATGTTAGGTTTTAGTTTTAGGCTGAGAAGTACAGAAAAAATGTCTAAAATCCTAGGAATGTGTTTTGTTTTTTTTTTCAAATAAAAGACAAACTAATGTAATTAATGCACTTTGTTTTAGCTGAGATATTTTTCAAAAAAATACAAATCAAAACTGGGGAAAAAGTGTTTTTTTCTTTTAATTTTTTACTCAAGTTTAATATTTTATTTGTGAGGCGTTAGGTACACATATGTGATACAAGTATATAGCCCCATCTGTCCTCTAAAAAAACAATATATAATATGTGTGGGTGCACTTTGTAAGAAAGTATATTACTGACGTGGAAAAATCACACAGCAAAAATGTCAAGTGTGTCACTCATTTACGAACAGAAACTAAAAACAAGCTCAGTCATGAAGGGGTTAATGTTGAAACATTTAAAGTAATGCATTTTGGCGTTAAAAACAGGCAAGCGGAATACACATTAATGGGTACTTCACTAGGGAAGTCAGAAATGGAAAATGATTTGGGGGTCATAGTAGACAACAGATTAAATAATAGCTTGCAATGCCAGGCTGCGGCAAACAAAGCGAGCAGAGTACTGTCTTGTATTAAAATGGGAATGTACTGTAGAGACAAATCAATAATTTTGCCACTTTATAGATCGCTGGTTCGGCCTCATCTTGAGTACGCAGTTCAGTTTTGGTCACCGATCCACAGAAAGGATGTCCTGGAGCTGGAGAGAGTCCAGAGACAGGCAACGAAACTCATTAAGGGGTTGGAGGACCAAAGCTATGAGACAAGGTTGCTAAATTTGGACTTGTTCATGCTGAAAGTGAGGCAATTAAGAGGGGCATGATTTTAATGTAAAAAATTTTTGGTGGCGATGGCAACATCAGCAGTAAACTTTTTACAGTAAACTCCGCAACAAGGAGTAGAGGCCACCACCTAAAATTGGTAGAGAAAAGATTTATCCACAAAGGGCATAGGGGCTTCTTTTCAGTCAGAGTGGTTACATTGTGGAACTCGCTGCCACATGCAGTGATATCAGCTGAAAGTATTGAATCATTCAAAAATCAATTAGATACCTTCCTCAGAGATTGTAACATATAGGGGTACAGGTACTCTTAAAACCTAGGACCACACAGGGCCTCGCATACACACATGCACGCACTACACACACACTTACACATAAAGGTTGAACTCGATGGACCTGTGTCTTTATTCAACCTCAAATACTATGTAACCTGATGGAGTGATATTGAGTACCTTAGTAGGGGTGGAGTCTTGCCCATGCAAGCGTTATGCCCTTTTTGTCGCCAGAAAGATGTGTGAACACATCTCTCTTCCTGCTCCTGCACCGTCTGCTTCCTACTCAGTGCCATGTGTGTGTTTGCTATTTAGTGTCCACCTGTCGTGATGCTTTGTTACTTCCAACTACAGCCCTGCATAACCTGTTGGTATTGGGCGCAGTTCCAGCTGCCCAGGTTGTGTGAATACCATGGGCAATGCACTCTGAGCATGTTGTTGCTTTTCTGCTATTGCAGTCATGCCATGTCCAACTTTAAGCACAGGTGGTATCACCCAGAAGTTGGAATTGACCCCCTCAGCCCATGATCTACTCCAAGTTCCTGCTCTGCATTAAGTGCTTCTGTGGGTGGTAAAGCTTTCTTCTGCTGTCTGAGTTGGACTTGGAAGCTTCTTTTTTTTAGAAAGAAATAAAACAAACATAAATATGGACAAAAATAGGCTCATCCAGTATAACATTACTTAAAGCATAATAGGCACATTAAGTATACATTTGGTAAATTGCCAGTTTTTTTTTTTTTTTTTTTTTTTAAGTGCAAGATAAAAACCATATAATGGAGTAGGTTTCATCGTCAACCTCTCAATGTATCAGAACAGCACAGCAAGGGATGATAGCCATGTTAAAACCATATTACACAATCTCCATAATTTTATCAGCAGATAGCAAACATGAACCAGTGGAGTTTGGCAGCTGAAATCTGCAACCAACAAAGAGCATGACAAAAGTTACATGTAAACCAATGTATAATAAAAATAAAAGTACAAGCATGGGCACCTCAACCAAAGCATCAAATTTCATATAGCTGGGAGATGCACAGTATTACATATGTTAAACATATGAAATGGGACAGTTCACATGGTTATCACATACCAAATACCAATGAATAACCTAAGTAGATGATGTCACTGATCCCATAATTTCAAAAACTTATGTGGGCAACCTCTGTTTTGAAACTCCAATTATTCCCCTAGCAACAGAAGATCAACCAAATAAGCAAATAGTTGCGCTAGGAGAAAATATTGTGTAAATAGTCACCAGCTGCAACAATGTGTGATAGAACCATTAACAATGTGACTGATATGTTGCGCTTGGTATTACTAGTCTACTAAATTTAACACCATGTGTATGTGATTAATGTTAATGATGTACCTGTGTACAGATTAATTAGAAATAGAGATTGATATAGGTTATATCAGTGTGTCGTGTATCGGTGAAGGATTGGGAACTAACTCGTCCACTGCACCGCAAATAAATAAAATGTGATTTGTTCTATAAGTGAAATAGGTCTGAAGAAAGCGTGAATTGTAAGCCGGTGGGCGACACAAACACTTAGGTTTAATCGTCCACTGGTATCTTTGCTGAGAAAAAACCTCAATTTATCAACGATGAATTTGTGGTGTTTAGTCAATTCCTCTTCTGTGCCAGTGATATTACGATGCCGTGAACTTACAATCATCTGATAGAACCCTCAGATTTTTTTAACATAAAACAATACTGTAATGTGTGCCTTACTGTAATCCATGATTGTTTCCCTTCTCTTTGCTGCTCTTCCTTTTAAATTGAATCTGTTCTCATTCTTGGGGAGAACGTCTTCCCTTTGCAGCAGACTGCCTCTTCCTGTATTGCTGGCTCAGGTTGTGAACCTGCACACAGACACCATGTATCCATTTCAGAGAGACAGAGGTACAGATTTAAAAGGAAGAGCAGCAAAGAGAAGGGAAACTACCATGGATTACAGTAAGGCACACATTACAGTATTTTATGTTAAAAACTCCTGAGGGTTTAATGTCACTTTAAATGAAACAGAAAATGGATAAGTAAAGTTATGCATATTTAAGTCCTCGCATAAGATCAATCCTTATGGCAATGCAAATCAGTCCAAACAGTCTTCTGTTTCACCCCAACTCTTAGATGGTAGTATGTGGGTGATGTTGGTACTTATCTGTCCTCCTGAGTTCCAATTTGGATTCCATGATCCAAAACTGAATTGGGTATCAGGGGAGCCTCTTCACCAATCATTTGCAATTATGGTGTGACTTCCATTCCGTCATACTCTGTCTAAAAAGCCGGGTTGCACGCCAATCGCTCGTTCCCCTCCGGTTAACCCTTCTTACACCGCATATACAGCGGTATCCATCAACCAGGATTTCCAATACCAGGAAAAAGGGGACAAAGAAAAAAGAGAAGAACTCCTAAGTGCAGCGATTTATTAAACATTTATTTTAACAAAAAATGTTCGCACTTACAAGATCCACGAATATAAAAACATTGAGTGGTAGGAGCACTCATCCTAGCGCGCTTTCTGGTCAATGGGAGACGGAGCCGATATTGCCCTTGACGCGTTTCATCGTTTCTGGACTTTCTCAAAAGGGTAATTTGCTCCCACCGGAACCTATATTACACAATTAATTAACATACACTTCAATTGCACCCCGGACACTTCCCACCTGTGATACCAGGTGCTCTGCGTCCTATATATCAGGTAACAGAAAATAGCAAAGTTCAAAGGGAAATGTATTTGCAAACATATGACCATAGAAAATCTGCAGATAATCTATAGGTGTATGGCCAGCTTAAGAAGATGGGCCTGTATGATTCTGGATACAATTTATCTTTACATGGTTTTTGTAAAACAATAATCATAGCCTCATTCATTGACTGGGTAAGGGAACCCCCATCGTAGGCATCTTTTAAGAACATTTAATAGTTCAGGTAAAAGAACCTGCCCATAAGTTTTATAATGTTCAGATGGAAGACCATTGGAACCCGGGACTTTATTATTAGGGGCCTCAGCCTCTGCAACCCCTCCAAATTAAGAGAGGCACATAAGGCTTCTCCAAAGCTGAGAGATATCTAAGGACTCAAGAAAACGCTCAAGATCAGTCCTTATAGATCTACCCAAACATATGCATAATATCAACCAGATTATGGAACACTAAACCTGCTTATGTTTGAATGGTACCTATATAATTAAATTCTACTGGGACCTAACAATGACAGCAAGTAGAAGGCCTGTACTTTCTCCTTCGAAATAACGTTGAGCTAAAAAGAAGCGCTTCCTTTCAGTTATAGTTATAAACAGATTTGTACATTAATTGGGCATGCTTCCACCTCCCAAATATGTAGGAGAGGGATCAGTAATACATACTTCCTCCTTCACCCTCACGACCTCCAGGAGAACCCCCTCCTACTCCTTGGATGTTTTCTTCAATGTGGATATACTCTGAATAAGCAAGCCACGCAAACATGACTTCATAGCATCCCACGCAATAGCATCAGAAACCAAAGAGGCGTTATGTTGAAATTAACTTTATCCTTTTTTTTAATATTAATTTAAGCCACACTCCATGGACTTTTAGGGAGAGGAGATCCAGCACAGGCAGTGGGAGGAGTGGTCAGAGAAGCTTCAAGAGCCGTAAAAATCTAGACCTACTGACCTTAGTTTATGGATTAAACGTTCGTGGGGTACTGTGTCGAATGCTTTAGCAAAGTCTAGATACACCACGTCTACTGGTATTCCTTTGTCTAATTTAGTAATTACTTCCTCATAAAATGTTAATAGATTGATCTGAAAAGAACGGTCCTTCATGAAACCATGTTGGTTTCCACTTATAACAGTTTTATTTGTAAATTCCTGCATGTAGTTCCGATACGGTATGATACATACCTTCAAATATTTTAGACACTATTAATGTTAAGCTAACAGGCCGGTAGTTACCTGGTGCACTTCTTTTCCCCTTTTTGAATATTGGTACTACATTTGCTCTCCTCCAATCAGCCAAGACCATACCTGTCATTATACTGTCCATAAACATTTTCTACAAGGATCTGGCTATGACTACTAACTTCCTTTTAGTACCTTCGGATGTACCCATATGGTCCTATTGATTTGTTTACATTTATTCTTTCTTCCTTATCTCTGTATTACTCTGCTCTCCGTTAGCCTCAGAGGTGTGTTAAAACTGGTACTACTGTCTCCGCAGCTGATGCCCTGATCGATGCCCACATCTGTCTCGTCTGTAAAGACAGAAGAAA
The DNA here is from genome assembly GCF_000935625.1 of Nanorana parkeri. Taxonomy (NCBI): domain Eukaryota; kingdom Metazoa; phylum Chordata; class Amphibia; order Anura; family Dicroglossidae; genus Nanorana; species Nanorana parkeri. Next base: position 889,836 of record NW_017306833.1, read on the forward strand.
AGAATGCATTTAACATGTTCACTTTATCACTGTCGCTGGTAGCCGACCTCCCCTCGTCTTCATTTATGGTGCCTATATGTTCCGTCCGTACCTTCTTACTATTTATATAGTTAAATAATTCCTTGGGGTTCTTTTTGCTTAATAATGTGCGCTTCACATTCTACTTTTGCTGCCCTGATTTGCTTTTTTAGGTTGCAATCCTTGTAGTTTTTGAATGCCGAGGCTGTCCCCTCTGATTTTATATTTTCTGAAGGCCTTATCCTCCTCGTTTATGTTATGTTTTTCCTTGCTAGTTAACCACCCTGGTTTAATTTTTGCTTTTCTGAATTTAGTTGTAGATGGAATGCACTGGCCAATTTTGTTGTTCAAAATTTACTTGAAACCTCCATTTCTCCTCTGTGTTCCTATTGAGGAATATTTAATCCCAATTAATGGCACATAGTATGCCTAGTTGTTTATTTATTATAGTTATTCTAGTTTATTAAAGTTAGCTTTTCTAAAATTGAGTCTTCTTGTACTACCTACATGCCTGTGTTTACCGTGAACATTGTCATTCTTTGATCACTTTTCCCTAGCTTGTCCCTGACGTCTACATCTGTAATCAGCTCTGTGTTATTTGTAATTAATCTAACAGAGCCTTTCCCCTCGTCGGGGTTTCCACCAATTGTCCCATTAAATTATCACAGAGAGTGTTCAAGAAGTAACGGGCGCTTCTAGAGTTTGCTGTTTCATTTGTCCAATCTATATCAGGATAATTAAAGTCACCCATTATGATGACATTGCCTTTCCCCCCCCACTATTTCTATCTGTGACAATATACGAGTTTACTCCTCAGTGTTTGGTGGCCTGCAGCATATTCCCACTAGTAGTTTCCCTTTATTATCCTTCATTTCCATTTCTATCCATAGTAACAGAGCATTATCCCCGTTTTCCTGTGCTATATCTCTTAGATTCACTGTCAGATCATTCTTGACATACAGACATACTCCTCCTCCTCCTCCTTCTTCCTTCCCTATCCCTTCTAAATAGAGAATATTCATGTATATTTGCTGCCCAGTCGTGCGATTCATCTAGCTAGGTTTATTGTGTTATTCCCACTAGTTCATATTCCTCTACAAGTAGCTCCAGCTCCTCCAACAGGCTTCTAGCATTGGCGAACGTGCATTTCAAGTTTTCACTTGTGTTCACTATTTTTCTGTTACCTATAATCTGTCTGCTACTGCATGCTTCCATATTTTGTGTATTTGTTTTTCGTATTTTAGAATCCCTAATTTCTGGTGTGATCATCTTACTACTCATTGTTTTTATGTTATTACCTGGCTCAGTCCTTTCCGATCCCTCCCCACATTATCTAGTTTAAAAGCTCCTCCAACCTTTTTACCATTGTTTTTTCCCCCAGTAGAGCTGTATTTAGGTGCAGTTCATCCCTGCTGTAGAAGCTGGTAGCCGACCGAGAAGTCAGCCCAGTTCTCCAAAAACCCAACCTTTTGTCAGGAGTGCCAATGGCTCGGCAGAATAGGAGTAGAACTCGCTGGCAGGAAATGGCCTGAAGCGTCCGAAGGCAAAGGTACAAAAGGGGTAATCCAAAGAGAGGTCAAGTCCAATCCAAGTCGAGGCAGGCAGCGAGGGTTCAGGGGCGATGGCAGTCCAAGGTCGGCAACAGGGGGTCCAGATAAGGGGTCAGGAAGCAAGGCAATGTACACAGATAGTGAGCTAGGAAATCACACCATAGGGTGGAATAAACTCAGCATCAAGCCAGAGCTCTGGCCAGGTTTTTATAGCCAGAGGATTTATGACCACCCCCTGGTCATCGAGGCAACTAGGAGCCTTCCCTCCCCGGGAGCCAATGGCGGGCGAGAGAGGTGGAAGGTGTGTGCTGGGAACCTCCCCCAGCAAGGCCCACACCTGATAGCCGTAGTGGCGCAGGTGCGCTACGCGCGCGTTTCTGGAACTGCGCGCACAGCCTGAGTACTGCGCACGCGCGTCCGCCACGCAATTCGTGTATGCGCACCTGCAACCCGGGCACCAGGAGTTCTGCCAGGCTGGAGGGGAACCCATGCCCTGCGCCGTGCCTGTCGACCCCGAGGAGTGGTAACAACCCGTTTCCTGACACCTTTCTACACTAGCTTTGCAGCCACTTGTTCAGCTCTCTAAGTTCTCGCTGCCGCTCTGGTGTGGCTCGTGGTACAGGAAGTATTTCTGAAAATACCACCTTGGAGGTACTTTTCCTAAGTGTTTCACTTAAGTCCTGGAAATCCTTCTTTAAGACCCTCCATCTTCCCCTGATTTTGTTAAATGTACCATGACAGCTTTGTTCTTCCCCAGCCTCATCCAACAATCTGTCCATCCGATCCGCAATATGCCGAACCCGAGCGCCCGGTAGATCCCGTTCTTTGTGACAGATGACCCTGTCTGTACACCTAATAATAGAATCCCCTACTCTTAGGATCTGTCTTTACCACAAATACCACAGACAATGCCGATTACTCGGTTAGTATACTAATTACCACAGACAATGCAGATTACTTAGTATACTAACTACTACAGACAATCCGGATTACTTAGTATACTAATTACTACAGACAATGCAGATTACTTAGTATACTAACTACTACAGACAATCCAGATTACTCAGTATACTAAATCACCCCAATTACCACAGTCAATCCAGATTACTCAGTATACTAATTACCACAGACAATGCAGATTACTCAGTATACTAAATTACCATAATTACCGCAAACACGGCAGATTTCTTAGTGCAATAATGTATCAGAGTTACTACGGTTCGCACAGATATTCCCAATATGCCCTTCAAAATAACAGGAAACATTTTTTTTTTAGGATAATGGAATGGCATTATGGTATCGTGAAACATTGAAAGCAGGTAGAGTAGTTCAGGAGATGGTCAGGGCTTGTTCACACCATGTATGGACCATGTCCAGACCAGAACAGTTTTGTTCCCGGACCAAAAAATCATCCCAATATTTCTCTATTGTATTTCTGGGCTCTGTTCACACCAGCACATTTTGTTCCAGTCCAGACAAAAAAAATACTGCTTGTTTCATTTTCTCTTGTCTGGAACGCATGGAAATGCATCAAACCGTATGCAAACACACTGGACTGCACCTGAAAGCCCATTTTTAAAAACGCAACAAAAATGCACTGCACTGCGTTTGCAGATCTGCTCCAGATTTGGTCCAGACATGGTGTGAACAAGCCCTCAAACAGGAGCTGAATTACATTTGGCTCATTACTGTCTAGCCAAGAGCCTGGAGCCCCAGGTGTATCAAATAATTAAGTTTCTCCAGCAACAACCACTTTAAGCCAGGCCAGATACAGCATAGCATACGTAATGCAAAGGAGCCAAAATCGTTTTCATGGCAGTATACTTGCTGTTTCTGTACTTCAGCAGAAAAATCTGGAAAAAAGGAAACTTTGGATCCATTATAAGTAATATCCTCTTTAAGACGAGCTTTGGTCAGAAGAACATTTGTGTTTTTTATAATTGAGTAGTTTCAAGATGAACAGTCTCCGAGGATTACCTGGATGTAGGGGCCACGCAGGTATGCGATGAGCCTGTTCCAGGGCAAACAATAAAGTAAGAGAGTCTTTACCAACCTCAAGACAGGTTCCCCCTCTCCTTTCACGGCGATCTGCAGAGCGTCTGCTGGGGCTGCTTCCCATATTAATGCACAGGCGACATCCGTAGCTGGGGTGGTAAGCCATGGGAGTGCTGGCTCCTCTCCTTCCCCCATCCACCTCTGATATAATGGCATCAGCTTCCCCCTCCAAATGTCCGTCTGAAAAATGACCAAGCTTATTAGGGGGAGCCCTGGCAGGGGTGAGAACAAAGCAGTCCAATTTACTTGCCACCTCTCTCTGTCGCTTCCTGGCAGTGTGTCGTGGTTCTAGCACTGCATGGTCCTTTTTTTTTTTAATTGTGCTTAGTCTTAGTGCGATTAGTGACACTTGTTCCAACGGCTTCCCCCACACTCTGCTACCATTCAGGATGTTAGAAGGGGAGGGTGCAGGAAATGCCTTCCATACTGATTAATCCCCCTTTTTTATGACTTTACCTTAAAAGGAGTGAACACACCATACACATCTTTTTACCCCCTCCAAGGTGCTTCATCACATTCTACCCTTAGGGAAGTAGACAACTCCTGCACACAATCCTCTGCCAATCTGTATACCCTGCATTTTCTTTTTCTCAACCAGGCTACCCTCCTAGTGCAGTATGCTACCACACAGATAAGCAACATGAAGTATTTGTTGTCTGTTTGCTGTCTCCAGTTTTGCTATGTAGCCGGTATTGTTTCTAGCATTCTCAGCACACTCTAACTGACTGACTGGTCTCAAACGTATTGGCAAGGCCTGGCTAAATCTGGAGTCAACCAACAAATGTTGGTTCACACAGACCAAATGGCCCTTGCATTGAATTTCACATGTGAAATGACCCTGTATACCAGTCACTTGCTTTTATGCTTCAGCCTCATGTAACTACAGATGCACAGAACATTTAGGCTAAAGTGTTGGGCAGCACAGTAGGTTTCCAAAAAGGTGCTTCTCCACATGCCCTTTGCGGGTGATCATATTTTGGGTGCTTCGCTGAAAGGATGTTGAAAGAACTCCTTAGTACCTATTTGCTGCAGGCCTAGAAAAGTAAGGACCAACCTGGTAAGTAGACATCATCCTTCTCTTCTCCCAAGCATTAGTTTTGTACACCTCCTGTGTCCCAGCAATGCCTTGCAAATCCACACCACAAGGTTCCTTAGACCTAGGGGTTATTGCTCTGGTTCCTTCATCTGAATGCTTTCTAGGTTGTTATTCAAACCTCTTCATTGTCTCCAAGCTAATTGGTGGTTTGTGTTCAATCTTGGACTTGAAAGCCCTTAATATGTTCATTCGTGTCCACAAGTTTCAGATTGGAGTCCCAGCAATTATTGGCTCACTTCATCTGATGTCCTCAGATGCCAGGAAATACACCTAAATCTTTACTTACCCATTTTCCCTGTACACCAGCTATACTTTGGGTCCCCTGTTGGACCTTCTCACTACCAACTCATGGCCCTCCTCTATGGCCTCTTATGTATCTTGGGTGCATCTTCACCAAGGTACTGACCATGATTCTAGCTTTCTACAAGGTGTATCTTCATAATTGAAAGCCTTTTATCTCAGAGTTCTTTGGGATGGATTATATTGCTTCTGCAGCTAGATGTGGACTGGCAATTGGCCATAGTACCATTAAGGTCTTTGTTTAGCTGTCCTGTCCCAGAGATTGCTGGTGTCCTACTCTTTGATTAAGACCTTCATCTAGGGGGTTACCTATGTAGCATCCCCAATCAGATTTCCACTGCCCCCGTCGGAATCCCCTCATTGTTGTGCAGTGTGTTTCCATTGTTCTGTAGCTCATGCCATTGTTTTTACCCTTCTACTGCTTGCTCAACATGCTTCGTAAAGGAAGGGGTTATAACTAGGGATATACCCATACCGATATCGGTATCTGTGCCGATACTGGGCATTTTCACGAGTACTCGTAAAAGGACAGGTAGGGCATTGGAAGCATGTGCATATAGTATGAAGTCTCACAAGTTTTTTTTGTTTTTTTTAATCATATAGTTTTTATTAGGGTTTTACAAACAGATTACAATACAAGGACATATTGCTTTCGGCAAAGTGTGAGTTGCAGCATATGACCAAAGTATTAACAGCAATTGAAACAGCGACACGAGAGGAAAGGATCAAATCATAAAGGCAACCTAAAAAAACAAAATTTCAACAGGTCTTGAAGCCCGCCTTCCAACCTCCATCCAGATGCCGTTCCCATACCAGGGCAACCTATAGGCTTACACGTCATCTTTATCCTTTATTTCTGCTATATATCAAAACTATTATTCAAGTTTCATCCACTATAGTTCTACAACTGTAGAGGTACATTTCCCATCTAGTACATGCCAAAGTACATGCCAAAGACCAGAGAAGTGACCAAACTTAGACAACAACGCCATGACAGCCATGAGAGAAGATTGGGTGTCTGCCAAGAATAGAAGGGTGTCATCCGCATAGAGCGTAATGTTCTCCTCGTGGGCGCCACGGACGAAACCCCTAACCAGCGGTGATGCCTGTATCAAGACAGCCAAGGGTTCGATGGTAGTGCAAAAAGGAGGGGCGACAAGGGACACCCCTGTCTGCAAAGGGAAGGAGGGGGAGAGAGCATTATTTACTCTGATTCTGGCAGATGGCGCTGCATATAAATTGACCCACAAAATGAACTGAGATCCAAAACCAAACTGAGATAACACGCCCCACAGATGTCCCACTCCACGCTGTCAAAGGCTTTCGAAATGTCTAGGGAGAGCAGTGCCCTGCCGTCCGGTGCATCCACAGGGGCCTGAAGATTTAAAAAGACCCTACAAATGTTTATTGCGGTAGAGTTATTTGGCATGAAGCCGGTTTGGTCCAGATGTATAATTGAGCTGATAACTTTGGATAGTCTTAAGAGCCAAGACCTTGGCCAACATTTTTACATCAACTCCAAGTAATGAGATAGGTCTATAGGAATCCGGGAGCAGGGGGTCCTTTCCTTTTTTTGGGATAAGGACCACCGCCGCGTCATACATAGATTTGGGGCAGCCGTCCCGATTACCTTATTAGCCGTCCCGAGTGCATTATTATAGGTGTCTAGTAATGCCGGCAACAGTACACAGCCATACCTCTTATAGAGCTCTATGGGAATGCCATCCAGACCAGGCGCTTTACCGTTAGGGAAGCTGGAAGCTGCCACCTCCAGTTCCGCTAGAGAGATGGGGGGCCTCTAAAGTGCCTTTTGTCTGTTTGCGACAATATCGGAAGCTGGATTGCAGACATGTATCGTCTCAGTTTGGAGTGTCAGTATCTGTGGGTGTGGGTATATACATTCTTATAAAATTCAGTAAATACAAATAAAACAAGTTCAGGCTTTGAGCATATCTGACCCCCAGGATCTCTTAGAGCAGTAACAAAGCTCTCTGGGAACTGGCCAGCTGTGCCAACAGCCTGCCAGCAGACTCCCCCTTCTCCCATCTCATTTCTTTTAAAAAGAAAAGTTTATTTTTAGCTTTTTGGAGAAGCAGGGCAGTAAGATGGGCCTGTGCTGCCCGAAGGCGAGCAATAGATGACTCCCCGGGAGAGGTAACACATAGAACCTCAGAGGCCGAGACTTCGGTTTGTGCCTCTGCCTTCTGTGTTCGTGATTTAACACCGGCTATCTGTCTGATGAGGAGCCCCCTCATATACACTTTTAAGTGCATCCCAAACAACACCCGGGGAGGCAGTACCCTCGTTGATTTTGAGGAAGGATGACAGGTCCGACTCCAGGGAAGCATCAGGAGAGAATAGCGTTAACCAGAAGGGATTCAATTTCCAGGGTAGGGACGGAGGCGATACGCCCCCCTTGAATTTAGTCAGTATTGGAGCATGATCCGATAATGATCGCGGTAAAATTTCCATGGACTCTAGAAGGGGGAGAAATTCCGATGAGCACATGTGAGATCAATACGGGAGAGTGATTAATGAGAGGTGGAGAAACAAGTGAACTGGGACGTAGTGGGGTGCAGAAGCCTCCATGCAGCCCCATTTCCATGCAAAAACGGGGGCGTATTGATAGAGGCGGGTGACAGCTTGTCCACAGCAGCGGACATAACATTGTTAAAGTCCCCCACTATTAGGACCGGTAAGGGCAATTTGTCCGAAAAAAATGAGACCAACTCTCTAAGTGCTTCACTGGAGTACGGGGGTGGTATGTACATATTTGCGAGAACACATTCCACATCAAACAGAGTACAATGGAGTAAAACAAATCTTCCTTCAATATCAATTTTGGATTGCATGCAAGCAAACCGCACTGTACTATTAATCCATATGGAAGTTCCCCTGGCATATGAAGAAAAATGTGAATGAAAAACACAAGTGAAGCCCCTTATTCTCAGCACAGGTAGCGACTCAGTGATAGCATGAGTCTCTTGGAGACATATTATGAACGGTCTGTGAGAGAGAATAGAGGCAAAAACAGCAGTTCTCTTAGACCATGAACATTCCAGGAAAGAACAGACAACTTACGGTCCACCATAGTAGCTATCATGACATATAGGGTGAGGAGGACTTATACAGCAACAAACAAAAACACGCCTGTAAAAAAAGAAGGCATAGTAACAGTCCATGGTAGTGAACAGCTGGCTTAAGCCAAAAAACGGTAAGACATTTTCCCCGCAAAGAAAAAAGAAAAAAAACCACGTGGAAGGGGCTGGAGACATAGGAGTCCACAGTTACGCAAGCAGCCGCCTGCGGAGATTCCGGCACACACCATAGGATGGGTAGGTAAACATCCTCTTGGGAGAAGTCGGTAAATAACATGAGTTTAGAACCCTCCATGGCAAGATCACCCAGCTCGTGAGCCCTGTGGAGAATGGCTTCTTTATCCCGAAAATTAAGCAGGCGAATCAGCATAGGACGCGGCGGGCCACCAGGAGGGAGAGGCCGAGTTGGGAACCTGTGCGCCCTCTCAACCATAAACGGGCGAGAAGGACTCCCTACCAAGGTATCAATCAGCCACTTTTCAGCAAATACAGTGGGGTTGGGGCCTTCCGCCCTTTCAGGGATCCCAACAGCTCTTATGTTATTGCGTCGAAGTCTATTTTCGATATCCTCAGTTTTGAGGGAGTTCTCCGTGGAACGTTGAAGTGCAGACTTGAGGTCTGCCTGGATAGGAGCATTGGCATTCTCCAGAACTCCAAGCCGACCCTCCAACACTGTGGTCCGATCCTGGACCTTTTGGAGGTCATGGCGCAGGAATGATATATCTGCCCGCATCCCCTGCACCTGATCTGTCAAGGAGGACAGGGATGAGTTGTAGCGTTGTATGGCCAAGAAGACGTCTTTGAGAGTGGGCTCTGGGGAAGATCTGTGGGGCTTATTCTTTTTTTTGTTAGAGGGAGCAGAGCATGTGTCACTCACCGTTCCGTCTTCAAGATCTGAGCCGTCGGAGCCGGTAACGGAGCGAGAGGCTTGCGGGGTACCGCATCCATCACTCGGAGTTTGCGGCAGGATCCTCGTGGAGTCCCCCTGGCAAATTTCTGGAGCCTTGAAGCGACATCCCTGGAACGGTCCTTCTGGTTTTTGCGAGGAGTCTGCAAAGGCGCACGTGACCCGCTGCCATCGTGCAGATCCAGACCCCCAGCGAGGGCCACATCTTTAGTTTTCGTCATCCTGACACAGCAGAGGGCGACAAGTGATCCACTCACAGTCCAGAAGGATCAGGTAAGTACACAGAGGGGATTATGGTGACCACTGCCTGTAGAAACCGAGGATGTTTAGGATAAAATCAGGATCCTGTGCCGGAGCTCTCTCAACCACGTCCGCTCACATGTGTCGCCAGGCCACGCCCCCTCACAAGTTTGTTTATTTTATATATTGATATGACCTAGCCATGTACAAAGTGTGAGGTCCTATTTGTTGAGGACTTGGGCTAAGGTGTCTGTAAATGGTTTCAAGTTAGAGCACAGCATATTTGCAAAATTTACATTTAGGTTGATTCACTTTTTTTTGTTCAATTCCGAGATTTCCACATAAAAGGGAAAAAAGCCTCTTGCTTTCGGGTTGGAGGTTGTTTCCACTGTTTTTAAAATGTGATAACTGTTGGAAAGTTTTGATATACCTATTGTTAGGCTGGGTTCACCGTAAAAAAAACGCGCGTTTCCGAGGGCTACCTGGCTCTATCCCAATGGAAACGCGCGCCAAAGAAGCCCCTGTACTTCTTTGGGCGTAGGGCGTTTTGCAGCGCGTTCCTACGCGCTGTAAAACGCCCAGGTGGGAACCATGCCCATAGGCAATTATTGGTTTTCACATGTTGAGCGTTTTACAGAGCGTAGGAACGCGCTGTAAAACGCCCAGGTGTGAACCAGGCCTTAGAGAGATTTCATGGTTTTTAACACAGAAAATGGCATCATATGCATATGCTGTGAGTTTATACATTAGGGTTATTTCTGATATTTAATAATGTTTCCAAATACAAAACAAATAGCACTGGAAAAGACGCACAAACAAAAAAAAATGGCCGGGGGGGGGGGGGGGGGTGCAACACTGCCTTATTAAATATTTCAATAAAATTCTTGATTTTCATATAGACACAGGTCAGATAAATACAGGGTACACCCGTTAAAACGGACATAGCATTACGAGTTTTCTAAAGCTGGAGAGCACAGTAGAACTGGTTTCCTTTCAGACTACCTCTTAATGAAATTTCCTAATGGGAGTGCGGGGATGATTTACTGCTTAAATGTGTTGAGAACGTTCAGCTGGAACTATACTGCTTTTAATTCAGGGTTTTCTATCTTCTTAGATAAGCTATATAAAGTATTGTGTGACATATATAAATATATAATGTGTGTTTGTGTATATAACTATATGTATAATGCTTTGTTGTCTCCCTATTTTTAGTGAGGGACCAGTGATGGAAACAAATGATACCAGCACCATCTCGACAAACTGAAGGTTCTGTGACTGTCTGTTAATACCACAGATTCCACTGTTCAGGAAAATCTGAGGATGTAGAACTTGTCACGTTCAACATTGGTTAATTTGTATCTGTTTTTGTTTAAACTTTTATTTCTGCTGCTGATACCATGAATTTAATTGATAAAATGCTTTTATAAAGAACCTGTATATCAGTATAGTTTTTTTTTTTTTTTAGATAAATCTGTTTTACAGCAAGTATATTTATTGTACATTAACATTTTAAAACACTTGTAAAAGCAAAACTCAGTAGATGATTGAGCACTGTGTGCGTTTCCTAGAAGTATGTTCTTTGCATTTTAACATCACAAAGCTGAAGCTAAATAGTTAAAAGAAAAAGTCATTCTATAAGCTTATTTTAAATCCAAGGACAATTAAATTAGATGTGCTGCTTTTAATCATTGCAGCCACAGTGGACAGGAGCTGCAGACAGGGGTCCCTGTATCCACTCTTTAAAAAAAATGTGTGTGTTTGTATATATTTTCTTCCTTTAGTCAGGATTAAAACAAAATCTAAAAACTATTTTTTGTATGAAATATTGTACATTAATATTTGTTGTACTCATTTTTAGCCATCAGATGGTGCTTAAAGTGTATTTGCAGTTTTGTAGTCAAATTTTAGAAAACTCCACTATGTTTCACAGCAACTTAAAGGAGAACTATGAGATGAGTGATTTCCACTCACCTCATAGTTCTAGCCGACCTGTGACAATGAGACTGTCACAGGTCGGCTCAGTAGATCGGGAGGTGAGCGAACACATACCGGGTTCGCTCACCTCTCGATCCTGTCACGGCTCTCTGCCGTGACAGGGGGAGGGGCTGGATTCCCCTCTCCCCGCTCCGATCTGCCAGCGCTGACTGGCAGAACGGACGTGGGAGGGGGCGGGTACAGCTGGCTCCGCCTCTAGATAAGCAGAGCCAGCTGTCACTCACGCAGCTGGGTGGATCCCGATGTCCAGGTCGGGATCCGCTGCGGCATCTGTAGCTCGCGGTATACTGAGCTATGGGTAACGGGAGGACGCTAGTTTGTGTCCTCCCGTTACCCTAAGGAGAACTATGGGGAAAAACACTGACCCCATAGTTCGCCTTTAAAATCATTTTAAAACATTTCTGACCTTTCTAGTTGTTTCTTTGGACCTGCGAGCTATTCTGATCAATTTTAAAAGTGAATTAGGAGATAAAAAGTGGTCAGACATATGATGCAGAAGACCAGACCTGACATCTGCCTAGCTAAATCTTTTTGACCAGTAAGACCACCCATAGTAGGACAACTGTAAGGTGAGAGAGGGAGTTGGCTATCCTGCAAAGCAATAAACCTGATGTTGTTCATATAATCACATAGGATTAGTGCCAATTTATTTTTCATATCCTTGCATATGTTTGGGGGAAGGGAGTTCTTTATTTTTTTTCTCCCTGATCATCCTTTGATTACCAGGATGTATAATACATCAGTCAGATTGTTTAAACCAGTGGTTCTCAACCTGTGTAACCTCGGGACCCACATTTGTCCTCGGTCATTAAGTCGTGACCCAAGTTGCTCTGCAATGTTCCATGTTGCAGTACTGCGCTCTCCGGTGCAGGCGATTGAACTGTGGGTGGGAGGTGCGTTTGGGTTGCCATTACGGAAACTGGAATGGATCCTCAACCTGGGGTCCAGTGTGGACTGTGCTGCTGTCAGTAAGGTGACGCAGTGGGGACGTGAGTAAGGTGACGCAGTGGGGAGGTCAGTAAGGTGACGCAGTGGGGAGGTCAGTAAGGTGACGCAGTGGGGAGCTCCATCCATATGTGTATTGCTTGAAAAGCTCCCGTGCGCACCCGTAGAGGTTCCGGGAGCCAGAATGTGATCAGCTGTAAGCACTGCACATATGATTGGAGCTCCCTTGCCGCCATAGCCCCAGCCCACCCCACCTCAAGTCGACACTCGGCGCCATATTTTTTAATGGCTGCTCGGTGCGAGAACTGACCGTGCTTCTCTAGAGGGAGGTTGAGGATCTTCTCACCTAGAAAAGTGGATGGCATGTGGCGACCCACTGGACATGGGGTCGCGACCCACTTTTGGGTCACGACCCACCAGTTGAGAACCAAGGAGCTAGAGCATACCTGGGCATTCTACGGTCTGTAGCAGGCCGGCCCGCGGTCTACACACAGAGTGATCACCTACCTGAGCTCATTTATGTCTGGCTGACAGTGGATGAACCGGCCTCTAAGGTACCGTATGCTAATAATATGAGATACTGGGACTGCTGTGGAAGGCTGAATCAATAGGCCCTCCACAACAGTCCCAGTTTCTCATGTCATGGGGGGTCTCAGCTGCCGTTGTGATGTGCTGGGTCCCTTGTGTGTCCCTGTGCCTTGAAGGGAGTTGGGCTACCTCCTGGCAAACCTGCGCCCAATTTTATCTTTTGCTACATGTGCTCTAAGATGGAGACTCTCATAGGTTAGAGTTAGGACCGCACTATATAGGGGTGCCTTGGCGAGGCAGTGCAGCTTTCACATTTTCTGCAGAAGACGTGTATCTAAATCTCTGGTTTTAATCTTAGCGGTGAGACAAGTTTTTTTTGCATGCTGGCTGGTGAGTGTGCTGGGAAACTTTTTGTTGTTGTATTTTTTTAAGTTTCTCATGTGGCCCCTTGAAAGAATGAACTGCCCACCCCTGGCAGGTCTGCTCAAAACATAATAATTGTCTGATGTGGCCACGATCATCTAGATCAGGCGACAATCACTTTTTGTCTATGAGTCCTTTCTGCAATCTATACTGTAGTTTAGTCCAGTTTGTGACAATGACTGACCATATTGGAGAATGTGTTTAATATGGCCATCAGTATGACTATCACTGAGTGTAATCATCATCCAGGAAACAATGATTACACTGCATAAGAAGGACAGATCGGGTCAGTTTAGACACAAACACAGGTATCTTCAGTCACCTTAGACTTTGTTGCTCAATAATTCAAATTTTTTGGGTGTTTATAAAAACTTATTTAAAAAAAAATTAAACAATAATTGTGTGCAAGAGCCCTGCTAATTCCTTTCATCTTCTGGTAATTTTCTAGCACAAGCATGGCAAAATAAGCACAGCATGACTCACTGTGAGAAAAAGTAATTAATATTTATTTTCTAGTTTATACACCCTATAGACTTTTTTATTCAGCACTGTGCACAGAATTATTAAGGCCCAATTTCCCTGCCCAATCAAGCTTACAATGTCATCGCTTGGTGCCTTCCTGGGACATAAAAAGACACAAAGCTTTATGTATTAGCGCTACAGAAAAGGAAACGTAAATGCATTGCCCACAGCAACCAATCAAATGCTTGAATTATTTTCTAATCCTCATACTAAAAAAATTAAAAGTGGAATCTAATTGGGTGCTATGGGCAACCAACAACTTTCCAATTTATACATTAGGAGAAAAGCCATTTTTTAAACTGGGATTCAGTACATTTTCAGAAACGCGGTTTTCCAGTCATTTGAGGGTGCAATTAGCAACTTTGGTTACATCAATTCACTCCTGGGATATCCTCTAATTCATACAGTGATCACTTTCATCCTAGTCTACAGGCAATTAGAGACAGTGAGCTGCAAAGTTTGTAAAGAAAAGTAATGAGCTAAGAGAAGCAAAATCTCAACAGTGGGGTGGACAATGAAATGGAAACTGGTCCCCACAGGCTGGCTATACAATATATAAGTGTTTCTCATCCAGGTGTATGCTTATAATTTGACACCTCAGATGCTGCACCCAAAATGGTGGAACATCAATCTTCTCTCCAAGTTGCGACAGCATCATTCTATTTAGAGACAGTGTTCTTCCTAATACATCCTATTATGGACACATTATATTATGAATTCAAAGCCTGCTCTAGACTTGAGATGCATAAAGAAGTCCAGAAACTAACAACGTTAACCCTTGCAGTGGGGCTACTCCCGCACTGCAAGGAGAAGAGATGAGTCTTAAGGGATCTCCTTAAGGCAGTCAGAGTGGGAGATAGACGGACAGGTTAGGGTAAATCATAAAAAGCTGATTTAATTTGTGTCTTTTTATATATGCTTGAAGTTCAGCTTTTAGGGCCTATTTACACTACTGCAGTACAGTAAAACACACACCAATTAACTATTTTACAAAAAATGATCAGCTAGAGCAGTGGTTCTCAACCTGTGTAACCTCGGGACCCACATTTGTCCTCGGTCATTAAGTCGTGACCCAAGTTGCTCTGCAATGTTCCATGTTGCAGTACTGCGCTCTCCGGTGCAGGCGATTGAACTGTGGGTGGGAGGTGCGTTTGGGTTGCCATTACGGAAACTGGAGTGGATCCTCAACCTGGGGTCCAGTGTGGGCTGGGGTTCAGTAAGGTGACGCAGTGGGGACGTGAGTAAGGTGACGCAGTGCGGAGGTCAGTAAGGTGACGCAGTGCGGAGGTCAGTAAGGTGACGCAGTGCGGAGGTCAGTAAGGTGACGCAGTGGGGAGGTCAGTAAGGTGACGCAGTGGGGAGCTCCATCCATATGTGTATTGCTTGAAAAGCTCCCGTGCGCACCCGTAGAGGTTCCGGGAGCCAGAATGTGATCAGCTGTAAGCACTGCACATATGATTGGAGCTCCCTCGCCGCCATAGCCCCAGCCCACCCCACCTCAAGTCGACACTCGGCGCCATATTTTTTAATGGCTGCTCGGTGCGAGAACTGACCGTGCTTCTCTAGAGGGAGGTTGAGGATCTTCTCACCTAGAAAAGTGGAAGGCATGTGGCGACCCACTGGACATGGGGTCGCGACCCACTTTTGGGTCACGACCCACCAGTTGAGAACCAAGGGTTTAAACAGAATGTCTTCATATGGCTCATCACTAACTTCATTTTTAATGGCTGCTCGGTGCGAGAACTGACCGTGCTTCTCTAGAGGGAGGTTGAGGATCTTCTCACCTATAAAAGTGGAAGGCATGTGGCGACCCACTGGACATGGGGTCGCGACCCACTTTTGGGTCACGACCCACCAGTTGAGAACCAAGGGTTTAAACAGAATGTCTTCATATGGCTCATCAGTAACTGAATGAGAGGCCTCATGAGACAACTCCCACAAAACATTTGTAGCAACCACAGAATACAAAGGATGATTACACTTTGGCACTGACCAACATTAAAATTCAATGTCTTCAGAAGAATCTGCATTTACCAGTTGACATTTTTAACCCTTATTTTCCAAGTCTGTCCATCATAATCAGTCTCTTTATGTTGTTCCCAAAGATGATAAGGTAATTTAGGATAGTTGAAGACCTCCAGTAAATGCATGTCTCCCACTGTACTATCCATTAGCCTATGGATACTATTAACGTGTATTTCCACATTTGCAACCAAATAGGGATAGCGTTTTATATTTCTTATTTGTCTCCATACACAGCTTTTAAATATATTTTTTTAAAGGAGAACTATGGGGTTAAGGCTTTTTACCATAGTTCTCCTTAGGGTAACGGGAGGACACAAACTAGTGTCCTCCCGTCACCCTAGGCTCAGTATACCACGAGCTGCTGCTCGCGGTATACTGAGATGTCGCAGCTAAAGCGGATCCCGACAATTATGCCGGGATCCGCCCAGCTACGTGACTGACAGCTGGCTCTGCCTGTTTAGAGGCAGAGCCAGCTGTACCCTCCCCCTGTCCGTTCCGCCAGTCAGCGCTGGCGGAGGGGGGAATCCAGCCCCTCCCCTGTCACGGCTCTCTGCCGGTATGTGTTCGCTCATCTCCCGATCTACTGAGCCGACCTGTGACAGTCTCATTGTCACAGGTCGGCTAGAACTATGAGGATGAGTGAAAAGCACTCACCTCATAGTTCTCCTTTAAGTTATGCTGTTGTTTGCGATTTCTGAAAGCTCCAAAACGGAAGAATTTCTATTCTATGTAAATTCAAGAAGGGGGATTGGGAGGTGGGATGGTAGTGTTCACCAAAATTAACCCTGTGTGTGTACTGTGCTGGCAGATCTAGATTTGAACACGGTCTGTCCTAACAAAGGGTTAAAGATCTCAAAGTATTGTATGTTAATAAGAGGAAATTTAGTTGCCTCCTTTAGCCTTGGGGGCACACTCACTCACAAACTGTTCAGAATAGTCTGCACTCTAACCATAGGCCTCCTCCAAAGAAATGGTTAAATGTAAGAAATATTTAAAAAAATAAAAAAATAAAAAAAATAAATATAAATAATTAAAAAATGGCATTCTGGCAAAATATAAACAATTGGGTGGAGCTAGTGGTGACAGCTAGATAGCTCCGCCCACCTGTTTACAGTTGTACGGCATCTGACAGGTGAGCCATGATTGGGCAAAGTCATCATTACTTTGCCC
>NW_017306833.1:907330-922250 GCF_000935625.1 Nanorana parkeri
TATATATATATATATATATGTATGTTTGCTGTGTGAATAGAAACACATACACACTTTGGGTTTTCTCAAATTCGACAGCAAACGTGGAAATACGCTTATGTGAGGTTAGTATTAGTTTTCTTTTTAAGGCTAAATACATTTTTAGCAAGTGCATATAAATACCTGTTGATTCTGTCAAAATTATTGTGTCCTTGTAGCTTACTGTGGACAAAACTGAAATTTAAATAATGTATCTTAATCGTACAGTACAGGACTATAGTTTGAACCATTGGTTATATGCTGCTACCTGATAAGTGATTGGACACCAGTACACAAAGTTGTTAGTACAAATTACCTCCTGCTCCCAGCAAACTTCAGTTTTTGTTAGTCCTTAGGTGACTCTCTTAAAATCTTATGCTGGTTCTTTCTTCTTTTAAAGCTTTATGGCTGCATTTAGCCACTGTGGCTTTCCCCTCACAGCTTCTGGATAGGTGCCCCTCGGACTTCGAATGCATTGGAACTGTACCCTGACCCCACTATCTGAAGACACAAGGTCTGCCTGTAATGTTGCTTCAGGCACTGGGTCCTGCATTTGGTGCCCAGCTGGCACTGATGTGCAGCGTGTAGTAACCCCACAGTGTACTATACAGGCTGTCGTCTATCCATTGTTGACCCTGTCCCTGAAGACACCTTAAGGGGTGAGCCCATTATGATGGGCAAAGCCCAGGCTGTGACTGGATGGGTAAGTTATATACAAATCTGACTGTCAGAGGGCTGTGGTTTCTTACCCCTGGGATTGCAGTGGGGCATGAGTTGTCTCTCGGACCACCTTCACCTGTCACATGCCGCACTGTGCACGGTACAGTGGTAGTTTGAAGTACTTTCCTTCAGTCTGTCACCTCAAGTGTCGGCCCCTCTCTGAACGCCGGATATGGCCAGATTGCACTAACAGTGGGAGAGGCTTCAAGGAGTATGATTAAATAAAACATAAGCCAAATCACTGTATACACAGCACACATATGCCAGAGTCCTTGCACCCACAAAAAAATGCTTTTAATTACTGTTCCAAAAGTGAGAGTCTCACTTAATGTGTGCATGGATACTGTAAGTACATTGGATTGAACTTAAGTCATCTCTAAACCCCGCCGCCCCAGCCTTCGGAACCAGGGCATTCCCCACAAGAGATGTGGGGCTTGTGCCCAGTGCTAGCGACTTCCCCTGGAACAGTTCCATTCCCTCCGTTTGCAGGCGTGAACCCTTCAGGAGTCGTCCCTCTGTTCAATTTCCCCAGTCATCGTCCAGGGCAGCCTCTGAGAGATGGGATCCTCCCACCTGAAACAGGAAACACATCATCCACAATTAGAATAAAAAGGGCGGTCCCTCCTAACCACCTCAGTATTTTGTGTTTCCTCCGGCCGAATAGGAGCATCGCAACGTTTGTTATTTTACTCCAGGCCTATCATGCTAGATAGCAGGGGCCTCCTGAGGCATGCTGCTCTCACTCGCAGGACAGTGGACCTGTAGGGTCTCATGCACAGGACTTTTCCCAGGACTGATTCCCCCAGAGTCCTTACAAAAAATGTTTGCCCAGAGGTTCCCCTCGATAATGGAAGGAGATGGCAACCATCCTCGCTGGCGTAGTGTCTCCAGATGGAGTCCCCCGGAGTGTCCTGCTACAGGAATTGACGGATGACCTGATGGGCTCTCTGGTAGCAGTAGAGCTGGATCACAGCAGGACACGAATAATGTGCTTTGTCGACAATCCACATCGGCAAGCAGGGGCGCCAGGAGTGGGGCAGGAGCGTGAGTCCAAACGGGAAGGGTGATGCACACCGTTGGGCTCTTTATCACAGGCTGTTTCTCCCATTCTGGGGGTTCAAAGCGCCAGCTCCAAGGTAGGCGGGTCTACAATTGACAAGTCCCCCCTACCTGTATGAGGGTTGTGGGTTTGCTTGGTAGCCTCATTTGAGGCGGTGCCACATGCCCAGTTTCATTCCACACTGCTGCTACTGGATGTTGATCCTGGACACATGTGACAAACCAGTCTCAGGATTCACTCATGCGTCTGACCAGCATGGCCGGGCTGTCCCTGACCTGGTGGATTTCAAACTCTGTGCTAAAAGTCGGAAAATCCTTCCTCCGAATGTTCTGGAAGGTACTCTTGACCACCTTTATTGGCTCAGGGGCTTTACTCTGCAAAGGAAGGGGCTTTACTCTGCAAAGAAAGCTCAACTCCCTATCACTATTCTGGAGCTTTTTGGCTGTCCCTCCAACAGTGGATTTCTCATCTGCAGGGCCTCTTGAAATAAGTCCAGTAAGACAATGCCACGGTAGTGGCTTATTTAAATCACGGTTGCATGGCTTAAAAGGAAGTGGACCGGATTCTGGCCGTCCACATTCCAGGCGTGGAATATTAGCAGACAGCACTTTAAAATCTTCAACTTTCTATCCAGGGAGTGAGGAGTTCTAGGCCATATTCCTTTACTTATTTATCAAAAACAATATTAAAACTATTCATTAAATATTGATAGAGATATATATAAAATAAACTCAACAGGTGTAACAGATTCCACCCTCTAAGCCACACCTGTGGGCCAACATAGTACAAGAACAGTCAGATATCGTATAACCGGGTCGTTATTTTCCACACTGTATGTCCATACATAGTGTGGAAAATCATTTTTTAATCCCCTGCAGATTTTATAAGTTTCCCCACTTACAAAGAAATTAAAGGTCTATAATTTTTATCATCGGTGTATCAACCAAAAATCCAGGAAAAAAACATAATACAAATGTTATACATTGATTTGCAGCTCAGTGAGTAAAATAAGTATTTGATCCCCAAGCAAAACATGACTTAGTATTTGGTGGAGAAACCCTTGTTGGCAAGCACAGAGGTAAGATGTTTCTTGTAGTTGGTTACCAGGTTTGCACACATCTCAGGAGGGATTTTGGTCCACTCTTCTTTACAGATCTTCTTTAAATCCTTAAGGTTTCTTGGCTGTTGCTTGGCAACTCGAAGTTTCAGCTCCTTCCAAAAATGTTCTATAGGATTAAGGTCTGGAGACTGACTAGGCCACTCCATGACCTTAATGTGCTGAAAGAGCCAGCCATGTCATGTCATCCACGACCCATCTTCAGTGTTCTAACTGAGGGAAGGAGATTCTTCAAGATTTTACAATACATGGCCCCATCCATTGGCCCCTCAATGCGGTAACGTCGGCCTGTACCTTTAGCCGAGAAACCACTCCAAAGCATAATGTTTCCACCTCTGTGCTTGGCTGTAGGGATGGTGTTCTTAGGGTCATAGGCAGCATTTTTCTTCCTCCAAACACAGCGAGTCGAGTTAATGCCAAAGACCTCAATTTCGGTCTCATCTGACCGCAGCTCTTTCCTTCTCCCACTCCTTCCAAAGCCCAGTTCTTCTCTGAAGTTTGCCAATGAACATCTAAATGATTCAGACGGGCCTGTACATGTGCCTTCTTGAGGAGGGGGACCTTGCGGGCACTGCAGGTTGTCAATCCATGGCGGTGTATTGTGTTACCAATGGTTTGTTTGGTTACTGTGGTCCCAACTGCCTTGAGATCATTCACAAGCTCCTCCTGTGGAGTTCTGGGTTGATCCCTCACTTTTTTTTATGATCATCCCCCATGAGGCTAAATCTTGCATGGAGCTCCAGACCGAGGGCAATTGATGGTTATTTTGCATTTCTTCCATTTGCGAATAATCGCTCCAACAGTTGTTTCCTTCTCACCAAGCTTCTTGCTGATAGTCTTGTAGCCCATTCAAGCATTGTGCAGGTCTACAATCAGCTCTTGACAGCTCTTTGGTCTTGTCCATGGTGGTGCGATTTGAATGGAAGAAAGAGATTCTGTGGACAGGTGTCTTTTATATACATAACGAGTTGTTGTTAGGAGCACCTTCCTAAATTGACAGGACTAATCTGTGTACCACATAACCAGTCTGTGGGAGCCAGAATTATTGTTGGTTGGTAGGGGATCAAATACTCATTTTACTCACTGAACTGCAACTCAGTTTATAACATTTGTATCTTGTGTTTTTTTCTGGATTTTTGGTTGATATTCTGTCTATCATTTAAAATACACCTATGATAAAAATGATAGACCTTTGATTTCTTTGTAAGGGGCAAGCTTACAAAATCTGCAGGGGATCAAATAATTATTTTGCTAACTGGCTGAGATATGGTTTGATTACTTCAATGCTTCCTCAGGAACCTAAATTGGATCTGTATTGGTTTAAATAGAGAATTTAGTCTAAATATTGTTTATATTCCTGAAAGAAGCCTATAATGGACACTCACAATTGAGGTTTGTCATATGAATCATTCACCAGCTTTCCTGTATCCAGAGGAAGACCCCCACAAGTGGCTCAACCCTCCACTTGTTAGAGGTAGCTCAGTTATTAAAGCAGTAGAGAAAAAAAAAAAACCCGGCACAGACAACACCAGAGGGGAGGGTGGTGTGTCCTTCAATGAACTCGGGGTGAAAAAGATTTTATGGTGAGTTACAAAAAAATCCTATATGTACTTCGTTCATTGAAGGACTCAGCCGAATCTTCATTTTACGGAAGGGACGTCCCAAAGCAGTGGGAAATTAGTGGTGGGAAACAAAACAAGAAAAATGCACCCACACAACTAAACGGCCGCCAGTGAAAGCCTTGCGGCCAAAACCCTCCTCTGCAGGAGCAACAACATCCCATATAAAAAGAAGAAAGGCATGCACCGTTGACCAGGTGGCTGCCTAACAAACCTGCAAAACAGAGCCCAAAGATGAGAAACTCCCATGACTCTAACCACATCCAGGCAAGGAGAGCCAACACACGAAATCCACCCGTGGCAGTCAAAGGAAGGAGGGGTGTAAAAAGACAACACCTAGGCAAAAAAAAAAAAGAGGGTCGCTGTCTGAAAACTACCTTGCCCTTATGTAAGCCAAAACGGAGGCAGGCAAAACAAGCCAGGCAATGGCGAACCCCATCCGGACCATTGCGATGGCCATTCAAAGGCCAACACCGGAGATAGAATCAAAAAGGACAACTCTCACTCAAAGGGAGACTGCTGCAAAATGGTATGAACCAACGAATGCGAGTCAATGGATGCTAAAAACAAGCAATAGTCTCACATGTCCTAGGCATAGAATATACCAGAGTCCAAAAGCCCCCTATCCTGTGCCACCTGGCTAGCATTAGCCACACCGTAAAGGCCAGGGACAGCAAGAAGGATTAAAATTCTGCCTCACAACAGAAGATCTGTCATAGATGGAGCTGCCAAGGAACATCTGCGACCAGGTGCATCAGGTCCGCATACAGAGGATGACGAGATCATCCAGTGTCACCAGAAGAACCGGAATCCCTTCAACCTCCACCTCCATCAGTACCTGTGAAGAAGCTTCAGGGGATGAAACACATAAATGGACTCGTACCCAAACCACGCACCACCAAGCATCCACTGCATCCGCCCAAGGAACCAGAGCCCTGGACACAAACCACTCACCTTTCGATCCAGTCCAGAAGATCCACATCTGGATCCCCTACCTTTTGGTAGTTCAGCTTAAACACCCCTGGAAGTAGGGCCCATTCCCCATGATCCAGACTCTTACTGTGACTCTTCCAGCGCAGCAGGCGACTCCACGTGCCACCTAGCTGATAGATACAGTATATGTCCCAGGCAAGGAAATTTGCGATTGAACCCTGATGGGATGCCTGCACATCAAAGAAGACAA
Organism: Nanorana parkeri; assembly: GCF_000935625.1. Classification (NCBI taxonomy): domain Eukaryota; kingdom Metazoa; phylum Chordata; class Amphibia; order Anura; family Dicroglossidae; genus Nanorana; species Nanorana parkeri. The sequence goes on from NW_017306833.1 coordinate 913,048, forward strand.
AGACCAAACGCTCAAAGTTCCAATACAGTGATCGGGAACCTGAACTCCTCTCTGGTCCAATGGCCTAAATCAGACCAGAGCTCAGTCACTCCACCCCAGCCGCTGAGGCTGGTGACCGCCATCACATCTTCTAGTGGACTTGCAGAAAAGACTTCCCGCTTGGAAACATTGGAGAGCGTAGCCCCCACACCAGAAAAGCCTAGGTATAACATGCAACCTGCAACTGCCTGTCCAATGACAATGAAGATATCGCAGTGAGAAGGGATTGCCCACTGCAGAATCTGAAAGAGAAAATGAGCATACAGGACCACCACCAATGAGGACACCATAGACCAGAATTCATGCCCGATTGCACAAACAGGCAAACAACAGTTCGAAGGCAAAAACACTCTGGCATGACTCAAGACCAGGAGTAGGAAAGATTCCTGGATGAGCAGGGCCCAGCCAAACCCCTCTAGGGTGTGTACGATAATCACCAAATTGACAGCCAGGTAGGACGAGACCCTGCTCGGAAAAGGAGGTCGGCCAGACAAGCTCCGCTGTTGCCCCAGTAAGACAGTCTGAAATGCGAGCCAACTACGGATCAGCAAACAACCGAAGACAGCTCCCCACCCTGAGGCAATCAGGTGGGGGCAAATCTTTAAGCGGACCAGCGCAGGAGGGTTTGTCAGGTACCTGGCCCTTACTTTTTGCACCGTGGAGACAACAAGAAGCTCATGAGTGGATAAGAAAAGACCCAGCTTATGCCGAGGCTCCCCACCCTACTAGGCCAAGTAAAGAAGATAATCGACATCATCATCCATTGTTGTTTAAAAAAAAAAAAAAGCAGTTTTCCCAGAGCCACAGAAGAAGGCAAAGGACACCGCAGACAAACACTATATTGCTAAAATCATTGGATTCAGGTGTTCTGTGAAATTTCCTTGCTACTAAATATTCCACGGTCAACTGTTAGTGGTATTATAACAAAGTGGAAGCAACTGGGAACAATAGCAACTCGCCGGGTAAAATTACAGAGCAGGGTCAGCGCATGCTGAAGTGCACAGTGCACAGAAGTTGCAGAGTGAAAAGCTACAGACCTCCAAACTTCGTGTGGCCTTCAGATTGGCACAAGAACAGTGCATAGAGAGCTTCATGGAATGGGTTTCCATGGCCAAGCAGCTGCATCCAAGCCTTACATCAACAAGTGCAATGCAAAGCGTTGGATGCAGTGGTGTAAAGCACGGCGCCACTGGACTCTAGAGAAGTGGAGATGTGTACTCTGGAGTGACTAATCACGCTTCTCTGTCTGGCAATCCAATGGACGTGTCTTGGTTTGGCGGTTGCCAGGAGAACGGTATTTGCCTGACTGCATTGTGCCAAGTATAAAGTTTGGTAGAAGGAAGATTATGGTGTGGGGTTGTTTTTCAGGGGTTGGGCTTGGCCAATTAGTTCCAGTGAAGGGAACTCTTCAGGCATCAGCATATCAAGACATTTTGGACAATTTCATGCTCCCAACTTTGTGGGAACAGTTTGGGAATGGCCCCTTCCTGTTCCAACATGACTGCGCGCCAGTGCACAAAACAAGGTCCATAAAGAAAAAAAGATTAAAATGTTAGGTTTTAGTTTGAGGCCGAGGTAGTACAGAAAGATTTCTAAAATCCTAGGGATGTGAGGGTTTTCCAAAATAAAGGACACATAAATGAATGTATTTAATGCATTTGTTTTAGCTGTGCTGTTTTTGTAAAATATACTACAAATCAAAACTGGTGAAAAAGTGTTCTTTACGTTTTTTCCTCTTCTTTTTTTTATATTTTATTTGTCCTAAGTGGGGTGTTAAGTACACATATGTGATACAAATATATAGTCCTATCTGTCCTCTAAAAAAACAATATATCATATTTGTGGGTGCACTTTGTAATAAAGTATATTACTGACGTGGAAGAATCACACAGCGAAAATGTCAAAAGTGCTTCAGTCATTGACGCATAGAAACTAAAAACAAGCTCAGTCATGAAGGGGTTAAAGGATTTTTTCTAAAAGTGTGGTTTGTTTACTTTGAATTTAACCCTTTAGTGAATGAGTAGGGGTACCCCACGCACTATTTTGGGGGAACCCCACTCACGTTTTTGTGTTTTAACTTGGGGGCCTCCTAACATTCCTACCAGACCTAAAGGGTCTGCTATGAATTGGGGGAGAACCACATGCTTTTTTTTTTTCCTCTTCAGACTGGAAGAAAAACATTTTTTTTTTCTCAAATGTCATTTTACTGCAACGAGCGAAACGAATACGAAACGACAATTCGTACAGACTACCGCTAACAGATTTTGTCTGAATCCCGAAACGAATTGACTTTCGGAACCGAAAAACGAAATAATGCAAAATCCGAATCAAAACAAAACTTTTTTTTTCCGGTAGACATGTCTAGTGCAGAGGTCAGCGGTGTGACGCAGAGTACAGAGGTCAGCGGTGTGACGCAGAGTACAGAGGTCAGCGGTGTGACGCAGAGTACAGATGTCAGCGGTGTTTAGCACATCAGCCCTCTAGTGCATATTATGCAGTACACACAGGTAATGCTGGGACTTGTAGCCCTCTTGTGCATAAAACAAAGTATGTACAGGGCATGCTGGGACTTGTAGTCCTCCAGGGCAGAATAAGTAGTAAAACACTGGACACATTGAGACCTGTTGTCCACTGGAGCTCCAAGCATAGTATATGCAGAGAATCCCAGAAGCAAAGGAGGAGGAGCCTAGCGCCACCCACAAGGGACCATTAGTCCCCCCAGCCACAGGGATGTTCTCACCAGTAGCCACCTGACAGGGGATCAGTTGTTCTCCTTCCACCATGTTGAGGAAGCACTTCTGCCAAGCCTCCATGCCTGAGCACACAGAGGAGGCTGCACAGAGAGTTGTGCTGAGCCACACCCTCCACAGTAACAGTGTGTCTGCACACAACCAGCACAGTTCAGCTCAGCTCTAGAAGCCAACTGAAAAGAGGGAGGGGAAGGAGCCCAGCAAGTACAGCAAAAGCTCTGGAACAGATAGCTGCAGTTATGGCAGAAGAGAACCCAAGGGAGAGGGACTGATCCAGCCAGCTCACAGTACTCAGGGAGTGAGAAGGGAGAAGGACAAAAGCCTGGGAATATATAGCCTCAGGCAAGGCAGAAGGGAACCCAGGGGAAAGGGACTGATCTAGCCAGCTTACAGGGCACTAAATGAGGAGAGGCACCTGGATCAGCTACCTATAACAACCCAGCAGGGAAGAGAGTACTGCTTACCACTCCAGGTAGAGGATAGGGTACCTTCTCCCACATTAGATCGCCTTCCACCGAAGTGGGGGTGCTGATAGCCAGGGGGGACACTGACAAACCAGCCTAGTGGCCAGTCGGTCATATGCATCCCCCGTGAGGAACACTCCCAAGCTGCCCTGGATCCAAGAAGGGGCTGTCGCAGCCGAACCCACATAGCTTAGGATCTGCATGCGCTCGTAGGCCGAGCTGGAGAGACTACGAGGATCTATATTATCCAGCCTGTCACCCAGTTTAGCTGTTGATTTGAAGATCAATGAAAAAAATGAACAAAAAGTAAAGAACTAAGATCCCCAGCAGGGAGCTAGGTCCTTACTCCTCGACGCTAGGCAAAAAAACTGAACTACCTCTAACAACCGGGGGTTGAGCCACCAGCAGGGAACGCCAGAGCTGTGCTTTGTTGTTTTTTGTCTGCCTATGTCCTACTCCTGCAAGTGGCAAATAACCCTTCCCTAAAATGAATGTAAGAGACCAGAGAGACAAAATAATATATTTTAATGTATTAAGATCTATATAAATAGTAAACTAAATACTGATAAACTATAATAAATAGTTAACTAATTAAAATTATTTTTTGGGGGCATATTTAAAACCTAGATCTAATACTTCCGTTTCCTGTTTGGTGAACTGAACTGTACTCAAATTAAAAATGCCAGTGATTAAAACACCCATTTTATTATTTTTCCTTACCCCCTACATCTTCCCTTCTTTCAGTGTTACGATCTGATTTTTTTTTTTCTGAATTATATGCATAGTAAGTAACGGTAGCACTCTACCTGAATAATCACTGAATCTATGCCCATACTCTGCCAAATCTAAACACCACAACAGCGTTACAAAATACATAGTTACCTAGTTGTTATGGTTGAAAAAGTGCACATGTTCATAAAGTTAAACTTCTGTTTTATGTGTTTGATCCAGAGGAAGGCAAAAAAACAACTTCTACATGCATAGGCCAATTAGCAGTAGGAGGGAAAAAAACACATATTGGCAATAGGATAAATGCCAGGATCATCCTCTTCTCGAATTTAACCCCTTGCCAATGAGTATTCTTCATTACTGTATAATGTATTGCTGGGATTTATAGTCCTCTATAGCTGATGGTATTCTGCATGGTTGTGTAATGTATTGCTGGGAATCGTAGTTATCTATAGCTGTTGGTATTCTTCATTGTTGTACAATGTATTTCTGAGATTTATAGTCCTCTATAGCTGTTTGTATTCTACATTGGTGTATAATGTGCTGAGATTTGTAGTCCCTCTACAGCTTGGGATAAGTGGCAGAACTACCAAGGTCGCAGCAGTCATACACGCGCATAGCACTGACGAGGCATCCCTCCACTACCAGTGTGCTTTAATTTTCCCCAACCCATACATTTCTCTACCGCGTCTCTTCCAGGTGCGCATGTCATGAAGAAAGGGGGTCATGAAAACAGCTGATTCGGAAGACTCGGCCCCACTGGAAGTGACGCAGTCGAGAAAATGTATAGGGTCGAGAAAAATTATGGAACACTGACTTTGACACTGTCCGGCTCCTCCCACAGCTCACAGCCCAGAAGCATGGACAGCCAGCTGCAGCCAACAGTGGGCGAGAGTGCATAATTCCCGGACATGGAGCGGAGTAAGGCCAGAACCAAGTAGGGAGCACAGTGGAAGTAGAGCACCACCCCCCAGCCTGCCACCCCTCTCATGGACTTAGTAGGAGACCTCACATTACCTGACCATTCACACTACTATTACATGGACAGCAAAAGTGGCAGGCAGGGGCGGGGGAAGAGGCAGAGCGGGAGGGGGGCCAAGTTGCTGCACTATGGGCCTCTGGGTTGTTCTTGCCCCTTTGCTAAAAGTTGCCAGTCAGCCCCTTCAGTATTCCGCACCTGCCGGGCGCCAATAGCTGATTTAATTGCAGATGGCGTCGGCGCCCGGCGGTTGCGGTATTCAGGATTGTGGGTGGCGTTGGACTACATGTCGCAACCGCGGGGCGCAGATGCCATCCGCAATTAAATCAGCAGCAGCTGTTTCAAAGTGGCAGGGGCAGCGTCCCCTGCCTCCCAGGTCCAAAAGACACTACTGTCGCCGCTTTAACACAGCTGCACCCACCTGCTGGACCTGCTAAAGGTGAGCATGTGTGCTGGCATGGAAGGAGCTGCCCATTAACGCGTGTGTGCACAGGGATCAGACTGTGTGTGATGGCTGATCCCGGAGATGTTGCTGTGTATGTGTCATTCTAACGGCACAGTCTGCCGTGTATTGGTTCTGGTCTGAGTTCTGCTGTGTATTGGATCTAGCCTGAAGTCTGCCGTGTATTGGTTCCGGCCTGAGTTCTGCCATGTATTGGTTCTAGTCTGAAGTGTGCCATGTATTGGTTCTGGTCTGAATTGTGCCGTGCATTGGTTCTGGTCTGAATTGTGCCGTGCATTGGTTCTGGTCTGAGGTCTGCCATGCATTCTGCCAGTTAGCTCATTTACGAAATTGCCTATATTGGCCTAGATTCTGAAATTCTCCTACCAGTTCCCCGGCAATTCATCTCTTAGTGAATTGGCCCACTATTTGAAAAAATAATGTGGAGAAAACATTTCTGTGACGCAAGAATGCAGGTGGGGCGTGTTGGAGGGGCTTGTATATGGGCGGAGCTCAAGGGGGCCCCATAATCTTGTATTGCCCGGGGGCCCCATGTGTTGTCAGTCCGCCCCTGGACACCGGACTGCCTTGAATTTTAATTCCATAACCCTGCTGTATAGTATGGTGCTAGTGTGTCAATTAAAGTTTACTAGGGAAGTTTTAAAGTTACATTGCCAAGCTAATAATTCAAAATTGGAACATGTGTACAATGTGCACATCTGTTCCAGCTGCCTTTGTAAAAACATAGTGTCAATATCGGAACACATGCAGCACCAATCCTATACACCATCAATGCACAAAGAGCACTTAGATACACTGTACCCAGTGGGTGGTATCATGGTTGCTAATGTGTATAAGCAAGAACAAGTGGAGCCTAATGGCATGTGGACATAAAGGGTTCTAGTACATAGACTCTATATACCATATCTGTTGCCCACACATTTGTCAAGGACATAGTGACTGCAGGAACATCATTAAAGTAGACCCGAGATATAAATGCAAGACAAAAACATGTATTGTAACTTGGTTAAACATACCACTCAATGTTAAACTAATCGTATGAATGTGCGAATCAAAAATATCAACACAAAAATGCAATATTTGCTGAACAATGTTCACATGCAAATAACATTTTACTTGAAAGAGATGAATAATCGTGAACCATGCATCATGGGTCCACAATGTTAGACCCCATAGACACTGTGGCTCATGACTCTGGTGTGTGGCCAAATTGTGTTAAGGAAACTGAGCAGTGGCCAAAATAAACCTGCATGTGAATGCATGTAAACGCATGGTTAGAATATGCCCCTGAATGCATGTAAAACCTTCATGGGAATTTGATGTTAATGGGGTCCATAGCAGAGTGCATATGCGTGTGAACCCCCAAGTTAGCATGGTCTGGGTCAGGTATCCCTTCAGGCCTTGTTGGGAAAATCCTAGTACTTGTTGCCTATGCGTAATGGTAAAATGATGAGAAATGTATAAAGCGAGAAAAGGGGGGTGGGGGTGGAGAATGATCAAGTATGCTACCTAATGTGTGAATGCACAGCTCCACAAGGTGTTACTAATGGTAACCCATGGGGAGCTGCATATAAAATTCAAAACCCCAAAAGACTGGAAAGATTATAGCTTTGCAGCTTGAAATCAAACCAAATTAGAAACTCATTGAAATATATGTAGCGCTTACCCCCGAAGGAGCTGCTGGAATACCCGAGTCAGCCATGACATGTCTAGGGGATTTTGGTAACCAGCTGCCCCACTAGCATTAACCACACTCTTCTAGTGACTAACATAGTGGAGATCCAGGCCAGAAGTATGATGCTGAAGAACTTTATTAACATATTCACACTGGGAGAGAGGGTATAGGGCTTAGGACATCCATGAGAATAATAGACAGATTCCAGACTCACCAGTCCCTTTAAGAAATTCAGTGTAGATTCATTAGGCACACAGTTGAATAGGGATTGGCACAGATCTTCAGTAGGAGAGACACCAGGCTTGCTCCTGAGGTCCCCTCTATTCCAGGTACCTCCCCCAGCCATTCGCTTCCCTTGTTCTCCTCCTAAATCTGTAACAGAGGCCTCCTCCAGGCTTGAGGCCTAACAAAGCATCTCCCGCACTCAAGCATTCCCACCCCCATGCATTCCCACCCCCTCTCTCAAAAGAGACCTATCTACAGGGGCAGGACTGTGGGCGCCTGCATGGTCAGTGACAGGAAAGCAACAAATTCCCCTTTTGTGAGATACATGTACGAGCTGCCAAACCGGAAGTAAGGAAAGAGGAGCGAGAAGAGAGACATGCAACGGAAGCTGGGTACCAGGAGGTCCATCGCGAACCGGATAGGAGAGCAGGCGATCGGAGCGGAGACTGTGACCTGGACTGCAGAGTGGTGACCTGTGCTGCAGGAGCGTGTGGGGGTGAACAGTGCTGCGAGAGGGGAGCGAGTGGTCAGAAAGTGGGAGAGAGCTGTGTTGAGAGTGGTCTGAATGTGTGGTGTGATCGGTGCCGCAAGAACAGAGGAAGCAATTGAGCGGGGTGAGTGGAGTGATCGTTGCTGTAAGCTGTGGCGTGAAATTGCGAGTGGAGTGGTGAAAGGGGTGAACTGATTGTTATTTATTGCTGGGCATTAAGTGGTTGAGTCTAGGACCTCCTGGACTTCATAATTATCATCGTTATCCACCTGAATGGGAGGAGGAGGAATAGGCTCTCGACCCGTGAAGGTGTTGGCACTGTGGGGCTTCAGTAACAAGACATGGAATACTGGGTGGATGCCAAGGGACGCTGGTAGTCGCAGCCGTGCAGCAACATTGTTGACCATGTTGATGATTGTGAAAGGACCAAGATAGCGGGGCCCCAATTTTTTGGAAGGGCAGGAGAGCCTGAGATGCTGCGTGGAGAGCCACACCTTATCCCCACTTTTGTATTTGGGGGAGTCCGTCTGTCGGTGATCCGCCTGCACCTTTTGTTGCCGTTGCGTGGTCCGGAGCCTCCGTACCAGGGTGCGCAGCAGCCCGTGAAGATGACGGAGGCGTTAGGCCGCCTCAGGCACTGGAATGTCCAGAGGAAGGTCCGGGAGCGACAACGGGTGGTAGCCGTAATTGGCGTAGAAGGGGGAGAACCCGGTGGAAGTATGCAGCTGGTTGTTGTAGGCGTATTCCCCCAAAGGAAGATGAGCCACCCAGTCATCCTGTAGGTGGGAGGAATAACAGCGGACATACTGCTCTAGCGTCTGATTCGTCCTCTCCGTCTGCCCGTTGGACTGGGGATGGTAAGCGGAAGACAGGTTACGGGTAATGTGGAGGCTGCGGCAGAACTGAGCCCAGAAACGTGAGGTAAACTGAGAGCGCCTGTCAGAAACAATGGAAGAGGGGAGCTCGTGTAGCCGAAATATGTGTTGAAGAAAGAGCTTTGAGGTGAGTTGAGCAGTCGGGAGGCCGTCGGTCGGTATGAAGTGTGCCATCTTGGTACACAGAGCCACCACAACCATGATCGTGGTATGGCCCTGTGAGGGGGGCAGTTCCACAATAAAGTCCATGGCAAGATCCCTCCATGGCAAGGCGGACACAGGTAAGGGTTGCAGCAGTCCTACGGGCTTGGAGGTGGGTTTCTTGTGCAGCGCGCAGACAGAGCAGGAGCCTACAAAGGACTATACGTAGCCCGGCGGTTGCGGTATTCAGGATTGTGGGTGGCGTTGGACTACATGTCGCAACCGCGGGGCGCAGATGCCATCCGCAATTAAATCAGCCCTCCGCACCCATCGGTTGCGACATGCAATGAAAATTATTAGTGCCCCCCCAGAT
>NW_017306833.1:922285-928399 GCF_000935625.1 Nanorana parkeri
CCCCCCATATATTGTTCCTAGAGTCACCACTGAAGGAGAGGCAGCTGTGTGTGCCATATTCTTGCTGTTTTCAGCCGAGCCGCAGCCAAACTAGTAGATGCAGCTGTTTCAAAGTGGCAGGGGCAGCGTCCCCTGCCTCCCAGGTCCAAAAGACACTACTGTCGCCGCTTTAACACAGCTGCACCCACCTGCTGGACCTGCTAAAGGTGAGCATGTGTGCTGGCATGGAAGGAGCTGCCCATTAACGCGTGTGTGCACAGGGATCAGACTGTGTGTGATGGCTGATCCCGGAGATGTTGCTGTGTATGTGTCATTCTAACGGCACAGTCTGCCGTGTATTGGTTCTGGTCTGAGTTCTGCTGTGTATTGGATCTAGCCTGAAGTCTGCCGTGTATTGGTTCCGGCCTGAGTTCTGCCATGTATTGGTTCTAGTCTGAAGTGTGCCATGTATTGGTTCTGGTCTGAATTGTGCCGTGCATTGGTTCTGGTCTGAATTGTGCCGTGCATTGGTTCTGGTCTGAGGTCTGCCATGCATTCTGCCAGTTAGCTCATTTACGAAATTGCCTATATTGGCCTAGATTCTGAAATTCTCCTACCAGTTCCCCGGCAATTCATCTCTTAGTGAATTGGCCCACTATTTGAAAAAATAATGTGGAGAAAACATTTCTGTGACGCAAGAATGCAGGTGGGGCGTGTTGGAGGGGCTTGTATATGGGCGGAGCTCAAGGGGGCCCCATAATCTTGTATTGCCCGGGGGCCCCATGTGTTGTCAGTCCGCCCCTGGACACCGGACTGCCTTGAATTTTAATTCCATAACCCTGCTGTATAGTATGGTGCTAGTGTGTCAATTAAAGTTTACTAGGGAAGTTTTAAAGTTACATTGCCAAGCTAATAATTCAAAATTGGAACATGTGTACAATGTGCACATCTGTTCCAGCTGCCTTTGTAAAAACATAGTGTCAATATCGGAACACATGCAGCACCAATCCTATACACCATCAATGCACAAAGAGCACTTAGATACACTGTACCCAGTGGGTGGTATCATGGTTGCTAATGTGTATAAGCAAGAACAAGTGGAGCCTAATGGCATGTGGACATAAAGGGTTCTAGTACATAGACTCTATATACCATATCTGTTGCCCACACATTTGTCAAGGACATAGTGACTGCAGGAACATCATTAAAGTAGACCCGAGATATAAATGCAAGACAAAAACATGTATTGTAACTTGGTTAAACATACCACTCAATGTTAAACTAATCGTATGAATGTGCGAATCAAAAATATCAACACAAAAATGCAATATTTGCTGAACAATGTTCACATGCAAATAACATTTTACTTGAAAGAGATGAATAATCGTGAACCATGCATCATGGGTCCACAATGTTAGACCCCATAGACACTGTGGCTCATGACTCTGGTGTGTGGCCAAATTGTGTTAAGGAAACTGAGCAGTGGCCAAAATAAACCTGCATGTGAATGCATGTAAACGCATGGTTAGAATATGCCCCTGAATGCATGTAAAACCTTCATGGGAATTTGATGTTAATGGGGTCCATAGCAGAGTGCATATGCGTGTGAACCCCCAAGTTAGCATGGTCTGGGTCAGGTATCCCTTCAGGCCTTGTTGGGAAAATCCTAGTACTTGTTGCCTATGCGTAATGGTAAAATGATGAGAAATGTATAAAGCGAGAAAAGGGGGGTGGGGGTGGAGAATGATCAAGTATGCTACCTAATGTGTGAATGCACAGCTCCACAAGGTGTTACTAATGGTAACCCATGGGGAGCTGCATATAAAATTCAAAACCCCAAAAGACTGGAAAGATTATAGCTTTGCAGCTTGAAATCAAACCAAATTAGAAACTCATTGAAATATATGTAGCGCTTACCCCCGAAGGAGCTGCTGGAATACCCGAGTCAGCCATGACATGTCTAGGGGATTTTGGTAACCAGCTGCCCCACTAGCATTAACCACACTCTTCTAGTGACTAACATAGTGGAGATCCAGGCCAGAAGTATGATGCTGAAGAACTTTATTAACATATTCACACTGGGAGAGAGGGTATAGGGCTTAGGACATCCATGAGAATAATAGACAGATTCCAGACTCACCAGTCCCTTTAAGAAATTCAGTGTAGATTCATTAGGCACACAGTTGAATAGGGATTGGCACAGATCTTCAGTAGGAGAGACACCAGGCTTGCTCCTGAGGTCCCCTCTATTCCAGGTACCTCCCCCAGCCATTCGCTTCCCTTGTTCTCCTCCTAAATCTGTAACAGAGGCCTCCTCCAGGCTTGAGGCCTAACAAAGCATCTCCCGCACTCAAGCATTCCCACCCCCATGCATTCCCACCCCCTCTCTCAAAAGAGACCTATCTACAGGGGCAGGACTGTGGGCGCCTGCATGGTCAGTGACAGGAAAGCAACAAATTCCCCTTTTGTGAGATACATGTACGAGCTGCCAAACCGGAAGTAAGGAAAGAGGAGCGAGAAGAGAGACATGCAACGGAAGCTGGGTACCAGGAGGTCCATCGCGAACCGGATAGGAGAGCAGGCGATCGGAGCGGAGACTGTGACCTGGACTGCAGAGTGGTGACCTGTGCTGCAGGAGCGTGTGGGGGTGAACAGTGCTGCGAGAGGGGAGCGAGTGGTCAGAAAGTGGGAGAGAGCTGTGTTGAGAGTGGTCTGAATGTGTGGTGTGATCGGTGCCGCAAGAACAGAGGAAGCAATTGAGCGGGGTGAGTGGAGTGATCGTTGCTGTAAGCTGTGGCGTGAAATTGCGAGTGGAGTGGTGAAAGGGGTGAACTGATTGTTATTTATTGCTGGGCATTAAGTGGTTGAGTCTAGGACCTCCTGGACTTCATAATTATCATCGTTATCCACCTGAATGGGAGGAGGAGGAATAGGCTCTCGACCCGTGAAGGTGTTGGCACTGTGGGGCTTCAGTAACAAGACATGGAATACTGGGTGGATGCCAAGGGACGCTGGTAGTCGCAGCCGTGCAGCAACATTGTTGACCATGTTGATGATTGTGAAAGGACCAAGATAGCGGGGCCCCAATTTTTTGGAAGGGCAGGAGAGCCTGAGATGCTGCGTGGAGAGCCACACCTTATCCCCACTTTTGTATTTGGGGGAGTCCGTCTGTCGGTGATCCGCCTGCACCTTTTGTTGCCGTTGCGTGGTCCGGAGCCTCCGTACCAGGGTGCGCAGCAGCCCGTGAAGATGACGGAGGCGTTAGGCCGCCTCAGGCACTGGAATGTCCAGAGGAAGGTCCGGGAGCGACAACGGGTGGTAGCCGTAATTGGCGTAGAAGGGGGAGAACCCGGTGGAAGTATGCAGCTGGTTGTTGTAGGCGTATTCCCCCAAAGGAAGATGAGCCACCCAGTCATCCTGTAGGTGGGAGGAATAACAGCGGACATACTGCTCTAGCGTCTGATTCGTCCTCTCCGTCTGCCCGTTGGACTGGGGATGGTAAGCGGAAGACAGGTTACGGGTAATGTGGAGGCTGCGGCAGAACTGAGTCCAGAAACGTGAGGTAAACTGAGAGCGCCTGTCAGAAACAATGGAAGAGGGGAGCTCGTGTAGCCGAAATATGTGTTGAAGAAAGAGCTTTGAGGTGAGTTGAGCAGTCGGGAGGCCGTCGGTCGGTATGAAGTGTGCCATCTTGGTACACAGAGCCACCACAACCATGATCGTGGTATGGCCCTGTGAGGGGGGCAGTTCCACAATAAAGTCCATGGCAAGATCCCTCCATGGCAAGGCGGACACAGGTAAGGGTTGCAGCAGTCCTACGGGCTTGGAGGTGGGTTTCTTGTGCAGCGCGCAGACAGAGCAGGAGCCTACAAAGGACTATACGTCCGCTGCCAGATAGGGCCACCAAAACCGTCTTTGTATACACTCCAGAGTGTTGCGTATACCCCGATGACCCGCTGTAGGGTGGTCATGATGGTGCTGAAGAATGGGCACTCGTTGGGGTGTGGGCACATAGATTTGCTGGTGGTGATAGCGGAGCCCCAGTTTCAGAGGAAGATGGGCTGCTTCCGGCGGAGCATGCCTGCTGCCCGTCTGATCTTCTCAAGCAAGGAGTGCCGAGTAGCCAGGAAGTATGTGTCGGGCAATATGGGTTCTGGAGGTGTGAAGGTGGTCTCGGTGTCGTGGAGGCGAGAAAGGGCGTCAGCCTTTTCCGTTCTTCGAGCTGGGTCTGAAGGTTATCTGCAGATTGAAGCGGGAGAAAAAGAGGGCCCACCTGGCTTGCCGTTAGCGGGCCAGGAGCGGAGGGGATGCCATGGGAGGAACAGAAAGGGGACCGGAATGTGACCGGTGGTCCAGTTGATATGGAGGTTGTGCTTCCTGAGACATAGAATGCCCAGTATGACTGGGAACAATGGAGACGGTACTATGTCCCATGTGCTCTCTTCGAGGTGGTGGCTTCCAATGGATAGAGACCTGGGTGGAGACTCCAGGGAAACGGGACCCATTTTTAACGTGCTGCCATCCACCATGTGAAGTAGAGATGGGTGTTTCTTGGGGTGCAGCGGAGTCCCAAGTCGGGAGGCGAGGTCATGATCTAAAAAGCAGCTGCTAGCACCAGAGTCGATGAGAGCCGAGAGGTCGATGCCAATACCGTCCAGCTGCAGGGACATACGGATGGTGAGATGAGACGAACCGTCATACATAGGCATATTCAGGCATACAGTAGGGTAAGCAAGCCTACCTGCTGGCGGTTTGATGGGGCAGAAACAAGACGAAAACAAATATATATATATATGTGTGTGTGTGTGTGTGTATGTGTATATATATGTATATAGATATAGATAAATAAATACTGCTGAGATGATTTAAGTGTATTATTTGCTGGGAATTAGATATATTTGTTGCTGGGATTTAAGTGTATTTTTTTCTGGGCATAAATTGTTATCTGCGGGGCATTAATTATTATCGGCTGGGCACTAAGTGTGTATCTGCGGGGCATTAATTACTATCGACTGGGGAATTAAGTGTATTATCAAATGTGCATTAATTTGTAACATCGGCTGGGCATCAAGTGCATTATCTGAGGGGCATTCATTATTAATTATTATTATCTGCGGGGCATTAATAATATTTTATTTTTATCGGCTGAGCATTAAGTGTATTGTTTGCGGGAGAATTAATTATTAATGATTATATTCTGGGCATTAAGTGTATTACCTGCGGGGCATTAATTGTACATCAGTACTGCATGCATTAGTGTAATACCTCCTGGGCAATGTATGCGTTTCTTGAACTTGCGTTCGAGGGGAAATACATTTTTGCTAGATGTGAGCGAGTTGTTTGTAAGCCCAGATTCTGGATCTCTGGTGGAGGGCAGCCTAGATTAGGAGGGGGGATTGGAGGAGCACAATCCCAAGGCGGGTAGCTGGGTTACCGCTAGAAGGAGGGGTAGAGGGAAGAGTGGGAAGGTCAGACCTGAACTGATTAACCCCAATAAATATGCTAGGTTGCAGGATGTTGGGTATATTAGTTTGGGGGCGACACTGCTGGAGCAGGACGCCTCCTCTATCCGCAGGGGGAGTGATGGCTCCAGCAAGGATGGGAGCAGGATGGAGGGTCAGGAGAGGCAGATCATGGTGGTGGTGGATTCCATTATCAGACGGACAGACAGGGTAATCTGTCTTGAGTTTGACACATTGCGGAACGGATGGACAGGTTACTGCATGGGGTTGGGCACGACACAGCTGTCATAGTGCACATCGGCACCAATGACAAAATAGGCAAATTGAGTGTCCTAAAGAGCGAGTTTAGAGACTTAGGTGCTAGGTTGAAGAAAAGGACCTCCATGGTAGTATTCTCTGAGATACTTCCGGTGCCATGAGCCACTCCAGAAAGGCAGAGGGAATTGAGGGAACTGAGCAAGTGGCTTCTGAGCTGGTGTCGGAAAGAGGGCTTTGGGTTCATTGAGAACTGGGCTGACTTCTCAGTTGGTTACCGGCTCTTTAGCAGAGATTGGCTGCATCTTAATGGGGAAGGTGCAGCACTTTTGGGAGATAAAATGGTTAAAAGACTGGAGGAGCTTTTAAACTAGATAATGGGGGGGGGGGGGGGAAAAAAAGGAAAAAAAAAATAAAA
>NW_017306833.1:928527-979704 GCF_000935625.1 Nanorana parkeri
GGGGGGGGGGGGGGGGGATAAAATGGATATAATAAATATAGAGCAAGTAACTAAAGGGGTGATTAATATTGAGGGCAGTAATACAAAGGGAGATAGAGGGCTCACTCCGATCAATCCAGCCAATCTAGTTAAATCAATCCACTCAATCTGTTAAGTAATGTATCAAGTAATGTATCAACCATACCAAGGTCCAATTTTTATAAGTAGTGGGGTGCCAGAAATGTGTAATAATGTAACCCAAACTAACACCAAACTTAAATGTATGTACACCAATGCTAGAAGTTAAGCAAACAAATTAGGTGAGCTCGAAGTTATGCTACTCGAGGAGGACTTCGATATAGTGGGAATAACAGAAACTTGGCTAGACAGCTCACATGACTGGGCAACTACTGTGCAAGTGTACAACTTATTCAGGAGGGACAGGGTTGCTAGAAGGGGTGGAGGGGTATAACTGTATGTAAAAAGCAATCTAACTGTGCACATACGAGATCACATCATGACAGAGGGTTGCGATGGAGTCTTTGTGGCTGGAACTGGACAAGACTGATGCTAGTCGTAAACTAATTGTGGGTGTGTATTATAAACCCCCGAACATAGGGGATGAAGAGAAGGCTCACCTACATTCCCAAATAGAATTATTTGGGAAGCAGGGAGATGTTATAATGGGTGACTTCAGTTATCCAGAGATTGATTGGTCAAATGGAACCTCTCATTCTATAAGGGCTAGTCATCTTCTGAACCTGTTACGGGACAATTTTTTGGATCAGATGGTTGATGTCTCAACCAGGAAGAATGCAATACTAGACTCAATAATCTCTAATAATGCTGACCTTGTTGGGGACATAGCGGTTAGGGATACATTGGGTAATAGTGATCACAGGGTGATTACTTTTAATGTTGGGTATAGATGAAATGTGTTGGTCTGACAAGAATACTAAACTTCGGAAAGGCAAATTTTTGTTAAGATGTGTCACCTAATATGCAACACTAATTGGGACAACATATTTCTAACACTGAACACTGACCAGAAGTGGGATTGTTTTAAGAACACAATGCTATTGCAAAATGCATACCACTGGGAAACAAAAATAAAAGATCAAGAATAAAGCCTGCATGGCTAAATAAAACGGTAAAACAATACATCAAAGAAAAGAAGATAGCATTTATAAAATATAAGATGGAGGGGACTGCATTGGCATTCCAGAACTACAAGGAATGCAACAAGAGATGTAAACATGAAATTCGGGCGGCTAAAAGAGATTATGAAAAGCATATTACAATATGTGGGCTCACTCCAGTCAATATAGGAAATCCGTTGGCACATGTAAGTATAACTACCAACGGACGACATATTACCACAGTCAGTAAACGGAACCCCCAAAAATGCTTCCAGTATATAAACAGTAAAAGGGTAAAGAAAGAGCAGGTCGGCCCAATAAAAGACGAAAACAGGAGATTAGTCACAAACAACAGGGAGAAGGCTGGGGTATTGAATTTATTTTTCTCTTCAGTATACACTCAGGAGAGTGACGGGTTTAATGGAGATAAGAATGTGTGGGGGGCGTGGCCAAGACATGGATCTGTGAGGACGTGCAGCATGTGAGCTCCGTGCCTCAGGGACCGATATCGCTGACTAGCGTGTCATTAAAGTGTATTTTCTGGGCAATGTCGAAGAGGAAGAAGGGCAAGGAGACCCCGAAGTACTCTCCTAAGCCGGACCTTCGTGGATTCTTTAATAAACCCGCTTCTGAGCCGCAACCCAGGGATCCAAGATGGCACCCGCACGTGTCTCTCCGGCTCGCAGCAGCCTGGCAGAGTCCCGACCCCAGGTGGCTGATGATGGCATCTCCTCCGCAGATGAACGGCCGACTGATTCACCCCTCTGATACTGTGGCCGGACACCCCACCACACTCCCACCTCTCCACTACTTCGGACGCCCACTCCCCGATCTCAGGACTGGAACTCAGGGGGATGTTTGCGGCACTCAGAACTGATCTGGACACTATGGTGGAGCGCTTGGAGTGTTCTATGAGGAAGGAGCTGACGGCGGTTCGGCTGCAGGTAAAGGGCGTAGATGATAGAGTGACATCCCTAGAGTCTTCCAGAGCCTCTTTTGACTCCCGCCTGCAAGCGGTGGAACTGGTGCAAGCTACCCAACTGCAGGCCCTGACCACACTCCGCCTTAAAGTTAATGAAGGCGAAAACAAAAACTGTAGGAATAATGTTCACATTAGGGGTATCCAGGAGGCCACCTCTGGAACTGATCTAAGGTCTACAGTGATTGCGATATTAAACATGTTAGACAGGGAGCCGACGCATCCGCTGGAGTTAGACAGGGTACACAGAGTGTACGAGACGGCTCATCCAGAGACATGCTATGCCGCATTCACTTTTTTATTTTGAAAGAGGAAGTTATGCGCCAGGCTTGGAATAAGAAAACCGCTGACTTTGATGGTTCCTCCATCTTCTTTCTACCAGATCTCTCCAGCCACATGCTCTATATGCGGAGGCAACTCCGACCGGTGCTCCGGTGTATACAGGAGGCCGGGGCAACATACAGATGGGGCCACCCATTCCACTTGCTGATTTGACAGGATGACCGCCATTTTGCCCTACATAGACCGGATCAACTGCTAATGTTGTTCTCCCTGTTGGGATGCGAACCTGTACAGAATTGGCTGACCCCACTCCCGGATCGGGTGGATCCCCCCGGCAGCCAGAGACAGAGGAGACAGAGATCCTGTAGACCTCGTGGTGACCGGAGTCGGGACCGGAATGGCCCTGCATAGCATCCAGGGAGGGCTGAGTTCGCTCATCTGCGGGCTAGGTTCCCGATTTGGGCGCTTATTAGACTGCCGCTGTGGACATCCGAAATGTGCTCAGTCTACCTCGAGGACTCCCAGGTATGGGATTGGCACAAGGCCTAGTGTGATACTCCATTATGCTCACCATCCCTTGCCCTGCCACTGTTGATACAGTCATGGATGCTTGACCCATCCACTGCTA
The DNA here is from genome assembly GCF_000935625.1 of Nanorana parkeri. Taxonomy (NCBI): domain Eukaryota; kingdom Metazoa; phylum Chordata; class Amphibia; order Anura; family Dicroglossidae; genus Nanorana; species Nanorana parkeri. The sequence continues at coordinate 931,535 of NW_017306833.1, forward strand.
AGAGGTGCCTGAAGATCCAGCTGGAGGGCCGCAGATGGCTACCTGGGTGCTGTGAGGACTACAAAACCCTAGTTGGCCACTGGAACTCGAGGATTCTCTATGTTACTTGAAGTGGGACGCTATGCCCCAGAGTTCTTGCATGTTTAGATTGCTTGTAGAAATTGGTTGCTGCAGGTATGAATGCGTACCTTGAATAGGGGTGAGGGAAACACGACGGGTGGGAGATGTTGGGGACCCTCTAGTCTAGTTCTCTTATGTGGAAAACCCCACAACTGGCCGGGCCAGACTAACACCCATACCCTGCCCCCTTCCCCGAAGAGGTCTCTTTGCCTACTCGTTTGGGCACTAGTTGCCACATGCCCTCCAGGTTATACTGATCCCGTTAGCCGGGTCCCTGTCAAGGATCCACTTCCTTGGGCTGTTTGAGACCTACAGTTAGCATAACCTCAGGACACACTGTTATTTTTCTTAATTTGTTATTATATCGGCCTCTCAGGTTCGGGCCGCTCACAGATTCCATGTTTTTGGTTACTTCTCCACATAGGACAACTCTGCGGGGCAGCACCCCGGAGTTTTGATTCTCTGTTGAAAACTAGAGTAGTTTTTTTTTATTGTTGTGTTCTCTCTTTCTTCCTATATCTTCTGTGGGACGGACGTCCCTTTCACTCACTCTATTTTTTTTTTAGGGAAGCTAAAGAAAACACGACACGTGCCCTGAGTGCTATACACTTAGCTAGGTCACTCAACATCGCCACCATTCTCCTATCTACGGATGCCGAAAAGCGTTCGATAGGGTAGACTGGGTGTTTCGGAAGACAACCCTTACCTACATGGGGGTTGGGACCGAGTTCTTCACGTGGATAGAAGGATTATATTTCCATCCGACAGCTCATGTACGACTAAACGGGGTTGCTTCTGCTGACTTTTCACTTTTCAATGGCACGCGTCAGGGGTGCCCACTATCCCCCCTCCTGTTTGTGCTGACCCTAGAGCCCCTTTTGTGCCGCATACGAAACAACCTGAACTTTCCTGGACTCACTGTGGGAGGGTCAACACATAAAGTGGCAGGTTATGCGTATGACTTACTCTTTATTGTGACAAGCCAAGCTACTTCCCTACCAAACCTTCTTGTGGAATTAGCCCATTACAAATCCAATTTCATTACTAAATTGCAGAAGTCAGAGGCCTTGAACCACAACGTGCCTAAAGAAGTCGTAGAATCCTCTTCTGGGGGGCTCCACATAGTGTTAAATATCTGGGGATCTTCCTGACACCTTCCCTTGGAGGGATCTTCTCAGCCAACTTCCTGCCGTTCCTTACTCAGGTAAAACTTGACCTACAGCTTTGGCCGAAAAACATATTCACCTGCTTTGGCCGGAATAGCATCCTCAAAAGGAACGTTGTGCCCCGCCTCCTCTACCTCCTCCAAAATCTGCCGATACACATCCCGAATAGCTTTCTGAAAAAGGTGAAGGGGGAATTTGGCAGGTTCCTCTGGGCACATAAAGGCACAGTCTTAGCCAGCTGCTTATGTCTAGACCTAAACATAGAGGGAGTATTGGGTTCCCTGATCCCTTAGACTATCACAAGGCTGTTCATATGGCCAGGATACTAGATTGGTGCCAGGGGGGATGGAAAAGCGGTGGATCCCAATGGAATAGTCCTGTTCCACAATTGCCCTTGGGGGCCTACCCTGGCTTGATAAGAAATATACAGGCCACCTCCGGGCTCACCCGCTCATCGGCCCCACGCTGGCCATCTGTAGAGCAGATAGGAATTGCTGTAGGTCGGATCTGTATCCTTCCTTGATGACCCCAGTGCTGGGACACCCAGACCTACCCATCTCACCCCATGACAAGGAGGTAAACTATGTAATACAGTCAGGCAGTTTCAGGATATACCATTTCCATGCAGGTACGGGGCTTCTACCTATTAAAGACATTCAAACATACTCCAACCCTCCCATGACCTTTTGGAAGGCACTCCAGGTGCGCCATTTCCTCACCCAAATGGTGAGACGTCCGCAGGATATGCCCCCTCTGACCCCCTTCGAAGAGAACTGTTTGAAGAAGGGTCCCACCCACCATGGCCTGTCGGAATCCTACCGTTTGCTCTGCGACCCACCTGACCTTCCCCACCCGGTGTATATATCTAAATGGGAACGAGATCTGGAAACCCCTTTTACGCTGCCCCAAGTTGATAGGATCTTTCAGATGACACCTAAAGCTTCTATATCCACCAGTATCCAGGGTTTAAAATTCTATCCAGATGGTACAGAGTCCCAAAAATCTTGCATAAAATGTTCCCACAGTGCTCACCGCTCTGTTGGCGATGTCAGGAATAGGAAGGAACGTTATAGCATATATTCCGGTCCTGCCCTTTGCTCAGGGATTTCTGGGATAAAGTGGCCGAGGCTTGAACACATTGACAGGGGTTAGTTTGTGGTCTGACCCGGCTGAATACCTCCTACACCTGGCTCCCATGCCCTTACGCCGCTATAGGAGATCTCTCCTAGTGATTTTACTCAGTGCGGCGAAAGTGTGCATCCCCCTGTACTAGAAGCGCACATCTGCACCACTGATCTCATTGTGGCTGACAAGGGTCGGAGAGATCTACAGAATGGAGGATCTCCTGGCTTCTGCTGACCACAGAGTTACCCAGCTCAATCGCACCTTTTTTTACTGGACGGAATTCACTACGTCCCAAGAATATATTGCCCTACTAGGGGAAGTGTGATGACCGACACATGGGTAACCCATGGAGACAACGGGCCTATCTGGGGTGGAGATGTGGGACCTCATCCATTTACTGTAAGCCTATAGATAGGAGCTAGCAAGGCATGTGGCAGGAACACACGGTGGAGTGACCAAGACCCGCTGGAGATTCATGGATGACCGTCTGTATGTCCCTTCCCTACTGCCTTTTCGTCTTTTTTCTTTTTTCCTATGTCTTCTTCTACCCCCTTTTTATCTCTCGTCCTTCTTCCACCCTACTCGCTCATAAATATGGATATGCTATATGTTTAACGCTCTCTGATCAAACATGGTCTAGCAAGGAAAGCTTATACCGGCTGATGTTGAGCTGGAATGTGATTTGATCTCTACGGTGTTTATCCTATGATACTTTACTGCTATTGTGGATTTCCTTGACCTTCTTGTACAATATGTACAACTGTTATTTTTCTACTGTATTGGAAACAAAAAAAGCCTATAAATAAAGAATTTATATTAAAAAAAGATAAGAATGTGAGTTGCTCAGTGCATAAAATAGCACAGTGGTTGACAGTAACTGGGGTTCAACAAAGACTTGATAAACTTAATGCAAATAAATCATTAGGACCAGATAACCTCCACCCCAAGGTACATAAAGAATTCAGCCAGGTTATAGCGAGACCATTATTCCTCATTTTCAAGGACTCCATAATGACTGGTAAGGTACCAAGTGACTGGCGGAAGGCTACACTAGTGCCAATATTCAAAAAAGGGTCAATATGCCAACCTGGGAACTACAGACCAGTTAGTCTAACATCAATAGTATGCAAACTGTTAGAGGGAATGATAAAGGACTATTTAATGGATTTTGTTTGTGAAAATGGTATTATAAGTGATAATCAGAATGGATTTAGGAAGGACCGTTCTTGTCAGACCAACCTACTGACATTCTACGAAGAGGTGAGTAGAGATGTGGATGGAGGGAGGCCGGTGGATGTGGTATATCTGGATTTTGCCAAAGTTTTGACACTGTACCACATAAACGCTTAGTACACAAGCTGAGATCTACGGTCATAGATGACATGGTGTGTACATGGATAGAAAACTGGCTACAGGAACATGTACAGAGTATTGATAAATGGCTCTTTTTCAGATTGGTCTATGGTTGAGAGTGGCGTGCCCCAGGGTTCTGTGCTAGGCCCCATACTGTTTAACCTGTTCATTAACAATATCGGGGAAGGTGTTAACAGCCATGTTTCTGTGTTTGCAAATTATACTAAAATTGGCAGGGTCATAGACACGGACTTAGACACTATAGCATTGCAGAGGGACCTGGATAAAATAGGGGAGTGGGCAACTACAGACAGATTAGGTTTAATGTTAAAAAATTTAAAGTAATGCATGTCGGGGTTAAAAACAGGCATGAGGAATACATATTAATGGGTACTCCACTAGGGACGTCAGAAATGGAAAAAGATTTGGGGGTCATAGTAGACCACAGATTGAACAATAGCTTGCAATGCCAGGCTGCGGCAAACAAAGCGAGCAGATCTTGTACTAAAAAGGGACTGTACTGTATTGTAGAGACAAGGCAATAATTTTACCACTTTATAGATCGCTGGTTCGGCCTCATCTGGAGTATGTGGTCCAGTTTTGGTCACCAATCCATAGAAAGGATGTCCTTGAGCTGGAGAGAGTCCAGAGACGGGCAACTAAACTAATTAAGGGGCTGGAGGACCTAAGCTATGAGACAAAGCTACTAAATTTAAACTTGTTCATACTAGAAGTGATGAGATTAAGAGGGAACATGATTTTGATGTACAAAATGTTTAGTAGTAATGGCAACATCTGCAATAAACTTTTTACTGTAAACTCCGTAACAAGGACTAGAGGCCACCACCTAAAACTGGTGGAGAAACAATTTAACCACAAGGGACGTAGGGCCACAAAGAGTGGTATCAGCAGAGAATGTTGAATCATTCAAAAAGCATTTAGATACCTTCCTCGGAGACCATAACATACAGGGGTAGAGGTACTCTTAAAAACTAGACCACATACGGATTCATACACACACACACACACACGCACATGCACAACCACATACTGACACACAAAGGTTGAACTTGATGGACCTGTGTCTTTATTCGACCTCAAATACTATGTAACTAGCCCGGGGGGCAGGCTGGACAGCACCACAACCGGGACTAATCCATGGCTGGAATCAGACTGAGCATATGGCAAGTCCCTTGTCTATATATATCCTGCCCAGCATGTACCACTGGCTATGAGAGCCCCAGTGACAGGCTGATGGACTGCACACACATTCACAGTGTCCCCCATTGGTTATCCCACTCTGCAGCAGAGTCACACTCCACTCAGGCAGAGACTATCAATCCAGAACACCTGGAATTAACCAGATAAATGCCAACTATAATTCAGCCAGACTGACTACAGCCCTGGCAATCACTAAATTTCTAGTAGTCACCTCACAAAAGGTGATGGGGCTAAACTTACCTCCTCCCCATTCAAAGACTACATCCCAGAGTCTGAGACATTTAGAAAAATTGACTCTCATCCTGAGAGAGTTGTTTAAGTAAAATATTGGATGGGAAAGGGAAATAATGGAAAGGTTAATCATTTTAACAAAATATTGTCAAGTGACGACTTAGAGAAATGTTCACACCACGTTACATGAATTAGCTCTACAGTATCAACCTAGAGGCTGTCACTGGGCCATGAGCCATCTTGTGACAGGTACTCTGACAATAAATCATTACCACAGTAAGCGTTGAAGTAGAGCCCTACATCTGAGTAAACTAACTTATCCTATCCTTACAGAATACATTCCTATACTATAAAACACATTTCTATCACTTATATCCTCATCAGGTCCTGATCAGGTCCTCAAATTGCTTGCTTATAACAAGAAGAGAAGAGACATTGGCGCATATATGGTGGAAGTGCCCCATTATACAGAGATACTGGGGTAAGGTGAGCACTTATGTGAAAAGGATTATGGGTTCATCTATAGATGACCCGTGGTGCCTTTTATTCCATAACACTAAAGAATCCATGTTTAGATATAAATATTCACTGACGCCTCACCTACTTAATGCAGCAAAAGCTTTGATACCACGGAAGGAGTTTTCCAGCTCTCCCTTACACCATTGTTTTGAAAAAAAATGATATCTGTAATATGAAAGAGATGGTTTCTTTCAAAGGTCAATGGGAACGATTCTATAAAACATGGGCAGGATGGTTGGAATTTAAGACAAGTGTTGAATATGCTCTGGTGATGTCTCAGGTATCTTAATAATAACGATCTTAGACTATTGCGATATATGGAAGTAGAGCGGTGTTTTTTCTCTCCCTACCCCCCCCCCCCTTTTTTTTACTTGGTCCCCCCCCCCCCTTTTTTTTTAATTGGTAGAATAAAAGATATGTTATGGGATACAATCATTTTTTATTATATTTATGTATAGGTATATACTAAGATGAAATATCTATGTTGGATTAGCTGTCCAGATGGAAGATTGTTTTTTTTTTCTTGTCAAATGTAGAAGTTGATTTATACTATGTAAAAACCTTAAATAAAGAATTAAAAAAAAGAAGAGAAGAGACAGCAGCATGTATATATCACAGTGACATTACCTTATACCTATTAATTATACACTTTGAGCATATAACAAACTATACACAAATACACATCCTAACACTAAATTACATCCTACATGTACATGAGGCTAGAGGCTGACTCCCAAAGGAATGAAACTCTGCTCTCACTGTAATCAATCCCACCTTAAGAAGTCCATTCTTAACTATAAAGAAATATATATACCGTAGTTGATGATTAGGGATGGGCTTAATGTTCGAGTCGAACAATAGTTGAACACACGTGCTATCAGGGCGTTCGGCGGGCTATTCGCCACCGAGGGCCCCATAAGGCACAGTGCCTTGTGAGAGCCCTGCGCACCACATAGTGCCCTGTGAGATCCCTGACAGGTCAGGTGCAAGACTTTGCCCAATCACAGCACAGTGCACTGTAAGAGCCATGATTGGGCGAAGTAATGATTTTGCCCAATCGTGGCTCATAGCTAAGTTCCAGCCCCACACTATATAAGGCTGCTTACACCGCAGCCTTATGTAGTGTGTTGCTGGAGTTAATAATAGTGTTGTTGTCAGTGTAGTACAGTGTAGTGTAGGGAAAGATAACTGGTGTCAGTGCTTTATACAGTACTCTGTGTATATTGTATTTTCTGTGCTGTATATTCACTTTTTTTTTTGCTTCAGTGACTGGTGTTCCTCCTCCTGTGTCACCAGTGTTCCTGTTTTTGTTTTTAACTTTTTTTTTTCCAGCAGCTGGTTCTTTTGCTGTCTCATTGCTCTTCCCCCTTCTGCGGCGCGGGTGTTCCCGAATAATTTTTCTTTTCAATTTTGTTTTTATTTTTACTTTTTTTTTCAGCAGCAGGTTCTTTTGCTGCCTCATTGCTTTTCCCCCTTCTGCGTCACAGGTGTTCCCATTTTTTTTTTCTCTTTTAACTTTTTGGGTTGTTTTTTTGTTAGTTTTTTTTCATAATAAGATTGAAATCCAACATTTAATGGACAATGATGTCACAGAAATCCAACATGAGCCAACGTTTCGGGGCCACACAGGGTCCCTTCTTCAAGGCAAGAGATGTGATTGGTCACATCTCTTGCCTTGAAGAAGGGACCCTGTGTGGCCCCGAAACGTCGGCTCATGTTGGATTTCTGTGACATCATTGTCCATTAAAAGGACTCATTCATTTTAACTTATGGAGTGCTGGTGACCTATTTTCTTCAATCTTGTGTTTTGCACGGTGCCATCCGTGAAGTTACTTCGAGCACCATTTATTTGATTGTTGGCCGGGACTGCTGAAAGGTGTGCGGAGGGCACCTCCATCAATTTTTTCATAATAAGACATTGTATAACAGTTTATAGTGCACCAAGAACCACATTCAATAAAGTATTGCACCCAAGCACCAATTTCCCATCCCACATTCTCTAATAAAATTTTATAATAAGCCCCGCATCATGTCTGAAAGGCCAACAAGGAGACAGGTGTGTGACAGGTGCATATAATTAGATTTTTTTACGGCAGTGCCTGTACAGGGGTACAGGTACTCCTAGAATGAGATCCTAATAGGTTGGACTTGATGGACTAATGTCTTTATTCAACCTCAAATACTATGTAATACTATGTAATTCCTGCGCTCATCAAGATGAACTGTCAGGGGTTACAGTGTGGGGTCACCAACACCAAAGGCCCATTTTTTCCACAGCTGTGTGACAGGTATACAGGTGAAACTCGAATTAGAATATAGTGCAAAGTTCATTTATTTCACTAATGCAACTTAAAAGGTGAAACTAATATATGAGATGGACTCATTACATGCAAAGCAAGATAGCTCAAGCCGTGATTTGTCATAATTGTGATGATTATGGCTTACAGCTCATGAAAACACCAAATCCACAATCTCAGAAAATTAGAATATTGTGAAAAGGTGCAATACTTTAGGCTCAAAGTGTCCCCCTCTAATCAGTAGGAATCACAATCATGGGAAAGACTGCTGACCTGAACCATCATTGACACCCTCCATAAGAAGGGAAAGCCTCAAAAACAATGCAGCCGTCTACCAGGACTTCATGCTTCCTTCCGCAGACCACTTCATGCTTCCTTCTGCAGACGAGCTCTATGGGGATGCCGACTTCATTTTCCAGCAGGACTTGGCACCAGCCCACACTGCCAAAAGCACCAAAACCTGGTTCAATGACCGTGGGATTACTGTGCTTGATTGGCCAGCAAACTCGCCTGACCTGAACCCCATAGAGAATCTATGGGGCATTGCCAAAAGAAAGATGAGAGACATGAGACCGAACAATGCAGAAGAGCTGAAGGCCGCTATTGAAGCATCCTGGTCTTCCATAACACCTCAGCAGTGCCACAGGCTGATAGCTTCCATGCCACGCCGCATTGAGGCAGTAATTGCTGCAAAAGGGGCCCAAACCAAGTACTGAGTACATATGCATGCTTATACTTTTCAGAGGTCCGATATTGTTCTATGTACAATCCTTGTTTTATTGATTGCATGTAATATTCTAATTTTCTGAGATTGTGGATTTGGGGTTTTCATGAGCTGTAAGCCATAATCATCACAATTATGACAAATCACGGCTTGAACTACCTTGCTTTGCATGTAATGAGTCTATCTCATATATTAGTTTCACCTTTTTAGTTGCATTAGTGAAATAAATGAACTTTTGCACGATATTCTAATTATATTCGAGTTTCACCTGTATATAATTTGAATTTTTAGAGCAGGGTCCAATCCTGCACTCGTCAAGAATAACTCTGAAGAGTTACGGTTTGAAGGCACCACCAACACTAAAGGTCCAATTTTAAAGCGCCTGTTGTTACTTTCATCCAACGTCTGCAAAAGAGACACCAGAATTTATCCAAAAAAATCTCTAACCTTGTTCCGAGTGTCCTAAAGTGTCATACAGTCTGCCTCCCCAAGCAGTTAAGGGAAACCCAATTACCAGCAATTTAAATTTAATTTTCTTCTTTATAAATGTAATTTTGTGCAGCAGCAGGTTCTATACATTGTACAGATACGCTACTTTACAGACAGGATGCCACCCACTCCTCCCACTTTAACCTTGCTATACACAAATATGGGAATAAAGCAGGCAAACCTTTGGCACGTCTAGTAAAGGGAAGATTACCACCTAAAACACCCCTTGGGGCACTTGGAACATGACCCTTCGAACATTAATAAGATATTAGAGAACTTCTACAGGCCTCTGTACCCGGTGGATGGATTTGATGGTGAGGCAGCGGAGAGGTTTCTCAACAAATTGAAGCTTCCCCGACTGTCTCCGGAGCAGATCTCTTCACTGAATGCGGATCTCTCTCTGGAGGAAATATTATCGGTAATTAGGCACCTTGGTAGGGGCAAAGCCCCAGGACCAGATGGTTATTCTGCAGAATTTTACAAACTGATGTCGTAGATTCCCTCCACTCCTTGTTTAATTTAGTATGGGATGGAGGCCGCTATTCAGCGACAAGGAAGGAAGTGTATGTTAAACTTATACCTAAAATGGGTAAAGACCCCACAGACTCAGGTTCTTACAGGCCTATTTCTCTATTGAATATAGATGCCAAAATTGTCTCCAAAATCATTGCTTGCCGATTAGCTGATATTTTGCCCTCCCTGATACAGCCCATGCAGGTCGGTTTTGTCAAGGGGCGGTCTGGAGTTACTAACCTACTTAAGGTTTTGCTGGCCCTAAAAGTGGCACGCTCCAATCCCTGGGACGAGTCGTCATTATCACACTGGATGCTGAAAAGGCCTTCGACACTGTGAACCTGCGTTGGCTTTTCATGGATTTTTGCATCGGGGCCCTGGGGTCACTAGTTACGCCACTGGGTCGAACTGTATCTTTTCTTAGTCAGATGTATACCTCCCCAGCAGCGAGGATTCTGACACAAACGGCCCTGTCTATGCCTCTAATTCTGAAGGGCACGAGACAGGGATGCCTTTTGTCCCCCCTGATTTTTCACCTATCCATAGAACCTCTAGCTACCCATATACTAACATCCCCGGACCTGCACGGTATTAAGGTGGGAAAATCCAAACTACGTCTAGCAATGTTCGTGAACGATAATCTGCTTTTCACGTCCCAACCAGGGGTAGATGTATTGGCTATTCAGACACTGTTTGCTCATTTCGGGACCCTTTCAGGCATCCGGATAAACTTCGAAAAGAGTGAACTCCTTCCCCTTTCTGGGACAATGATAGCACAGGAGGGTGGGACTCTGCAGCTCAGGATTTCGCAGAGAGCCATTACTTATCTGGGGCTGAAAGTGGGGAAAACGCCATCCTCTTTATACTCTTTGAATTACCCCCCTTTGATAGACAAGCTAATAAAAGAATTGGAGTTGTGAGGAGGTGTCCCCCTTTCGCTCTTTGGGAGAATCCATCTGATAAAAATGGTTAGATTTGCCAAACTTGTATATACCCTATGCAAACTCTGAAAGCGCTAAAACTTTTCCCGTATATGTCCTCCCATTGTCCTATCTTGGGGAATCCGATGTTCTCGCAAGGCAACGATTATGCTGCTTTTCATAAATGGAAGGAAAAGGGCCTGCATTGTTGGCAACAGCTATTCCACCCAGGAACTTATCAACCGCTGTCCTTTCAGGACTTGATGTCAAAATTCTACATCTCAGCGAAAGACTTCCTACACTATTTGCAACTTAAAACTGCCTGCAACAAATATGGAGGCACACCTAAAAGCATCATTCTCTTCCTCATTTTTAGACATTCTTATATCAACCAGATCTTACTCAATCGCAACAGTATATCCTAGACTGCAAATACTGTTTCTCGCTTCTCTTTCCTTCTCAAATGTTAAGGAATGGGCGAGAGACTTTGATGACAGTTTAACTCAAAATATACCCCAGTGGTTGACAGAAACCGGGATACAAAATGACCCGGACATGTTGGACAAGACTATTCAAGGCTATGTGAAAATAAGATTGGTCATCACGAATGAAACATGGAGGGAGACACAATTTAAGATCATCCATAGGGCTTATGTCCCGTTCTTTCATCCCAAGGACTCTACTCTCATGACTTCTATAGGAAGGTCGTCAAATTATTTGTGTCCAAAATGTGGAGGCCACAGGCCAACGCTACATAATTGTTTGTGGATCTGTCCTTTAGTCATCGACGTCTGGAAACGGACCCTTACGTACATCGGTTCCATTCTCTCCTGGCAACCTGACCTGGATCTTGCTCCTTGTCTATTTAGCTGCTTTGCACCTTCAGGAGAGGGTCGGGGGCCTTCGAGCAGTAAAGGTACAGACTAGGCCCACTTATGCCTCCTAACAGCGAGGCAATGTATAATGATGCATTGGAACTCCTCTACGGTCCAACAACTATGGAAATTATTACAGATCTTAAGTTTTTGTTCTGTAAAGAGAAACTGGATGCAGGGATGCATAAAGATGCCCGCTCTATGCCTTTCCTTTCTAGATGGAGGTACTTTATCAGTAGATCTTACTCTATACCATAAATCCAACAAATTATTAGGACCTTTCGATATACTCAATGGTACTTGAACAACGATATATCGAATGCCTTGGGGGTTCTGCAGGTGAGCCCTGATTAAGAGCCCCAAATGGGGAGCTGCTTCAGAAACCTGGATTATTGATTATGTGCATTGTACGAGGGATAACTTTAGCTGATGGCATGTTCATTGTGGTTACGTGGATCATCACTATTCGTTATGAGAAGTTAGGGATGTGATCAATGCTATACCTTTTACCTGTTTGATGAAGTGATGACTTGTTTTTCTTTTTTATTATTGTAAAACTGCTTAAACTTGAATTGTAAATTAAAAAAAAACTTTTTTTTAAAAAAGTGTTTTTTTGCATTGATACATGTCCCCCAGGGCAGTACCTGAATCCCCATACCCTTTTTATGGCCAATAACTTGCATATAAGCCTTCAAAATGGGGACATTTGATTTTACGAGTTCTGGTCCCATAGACTTTCATTGAGTTCTAAGGTCGAGATAGAACTTTTTCCATGTTCTAATGTTCGAGTTAGAACTGAACTCAGGTGTGTTCAGCCCATCACTATTGATCCATATTCCAGCCGTAATATCCTCTTGACACGAAGTCTAAGAAATCAATGAGATTTGTTGAAGTCCCCACCGGGACCAAATTGACACGTAGTCCTGAAGAAACTTTATACATCTGCCTTAGCTGAAGCAATAAATCTGGATACTTATCCTAACCTATATGCCTATATATCTATTTATAATACAGAGCACACAATACACAGATCAGGTAGAGCATGATTGAAAGTTCAAGTCCATTGTTTTTCCTCTTGCTTTAGACCAGTAGTTAAAGGTCCCCAAACTTCATTGATATACACACTTCTAACTCAGAGACTGCTGGGTGAACAACTTCTGGAAGTGATCTGGTAGAGTCCTTACTTCCAAAAAAAACTATTCTTGGAAGAAGCATTGGGTGAGAAGCAATCCTTCTTTGCATGAACAAACATACTATCAAATACTCAGAGGTGGCATTAAAGTGAGAAGTAATCCTTACTTTCAGGTACCTATCCACAGGGCTGGATTAACGCAGGGGTGGGTGGAGCTGCCGATCCAGGCCCGCCCCTGCAAATAGGCCCGGCCGACCCAAAACGCTTAGGGAGAGTAGACTGGTAAGGCGGGAGTGGGTAGCTATACACAGGGTTTGTTTTAATGCAAATTGATTTATGGATTACTTTTTAGATAATGGAATCAGAGTAATGAACAATGAGAACACAAGTATTTGTGGGAGGGGGAGGGTGGGACAGGTAGTAAAGGGTAAATAACACAATTTGATTGGAATTTTTTTGTTATACAGACATCTTACTATAGATCACATTTATAATGATTAAACACAATGAGTAGAGGGAGGAATATATATAAAGAAGGTTTGAGAGGGAGAGTTGGTCTTAGGACATGGTTTGAGGAAATCAACACTGAAGAAGTTCACACAAATCCGCATAGTGACTATTCCCCCCCTCTAGATGAAGATATGGGTAGTAGATTGAATGCGATGGTAGTTCAGAGATGAGAGTGGATAGTTTGTTGGAGGGAGCAGAGTGGCAATATTTAGGGAGAGTAGACTGGTAAGGTGGGAAGCTAAACACAAGGTTTGTTTTTATGTAAATGGATTCAAAGGATTATTTTATAGATAATGGAATCACAGTAATGTATAATGAGAACACAAGTATTTGTGGGAGGGTTGGTGGAGCTGCCGATCCAGGCCCGCCCCTGCAAATAGGCCCGGCCGACCCAAAACGCTTAGGCAGAGCAGACTGGTAAGGCAGGAGTGGGTAGCTATACACAAGGTTTGTTTTAATGCAAATTGATTTATGGATTACTTTTTAGATAATGGAATCAGAGTAATGAACAATGAGAACACAAGTATTTGTGGGAGGGGGAGGGTGGAACAGGTAGTAAAGGGTAAATAACACAATTTGATCGGAATGTTAGTGTTATTCATACATCTTAGTATAGATCACACTTATAATGATTAAACACAATGTGTAGAGGGAGGAATATATATAAAGAAGGTTTGAGAAGGAGAGTTGGTCTAAGGACATGGTTTGAGGAATTAACACTGAAGAAGTTTACATAAATTCACATAGTGACTATCCCCCCCCTCTAGATGAAGATATGGGTAGCAGATTGAATGTGAGAGGAGAATAGAGGTAAAAGAGATAAAAATGTGAAGATAGAGATTACAAAATTTAATGTTTTTAGATATGAATGAAATTGAAAGTAACAGAATAGATACATTGATTAAAAAGAGATGTGTATAATGTATGCTATTTATGAAGTAAAATTAAGTTTTATATCTCTTTTATGAAATTATGTATAAATGTGTTTGTGAAATAATGATAAAAACTATATTAAACAATAAAAAATACTCGGAGGTGGCATTAAAGTGAGAAGTAATTTTTACTTTCAGGTACCTATCCACAGGGCTGGATTAACGCAGGGGTGGGTGGAGCTGCCGATCCAGGCCCGCCCCTGCAAATAGGCCCGGCCGACCCAAAACGCTACGGTATCCGGGTCGGTGACTGGCCAGGATCAGGGCATGGTGGCCCTCTATTCAGGCATTTTAGATGCCTGAATAGAGGGCCGCAGGCAGTGACCTGTCGCAATCAGGCATCGGCGGCCCTCGATTATAGAGGGAGCCCTACCGACTGCCCAAAGCCTGCACTGACCGCCCAAAGCCCCTACTGACCACCTAGAGCCTGCACTGACCACTGAACTTACTGCCCAGAGCCCACACTAACCACCCATAGCACGCACTGACCTCACAGAGCCCCTACCGACCGCCCGGAGCCCCTACCAACTGACTGGAGATCCTACCGGTTCTAGGGAACTAAAAAAGAGACTAGAAGAACACATCAATTATATAAAAAAAAGGTTTCACTAAACATAGTCTAGGCATTTTAAAATGATCCACAACATTTAAAGATATGTGGCATAGATAAAATTAGAAATCACTGGAGGGGTTCCAATCTCACTAGAGAGATCTCAAAAAAATTAGTCTAAGTGGATTTTCCTTCTTGACACTATGATTCCCAAGGGATTAAACATAGATTTTGATCTTAATTGCTTTCTAAACAATTATTAATAGTTACCTGATTTTGCTTTTTTAATTGCTATCTCTATTTTTTCCTCAAATGTCATTTTGCTGCAACGAACGAACGAAACGAAAATGAAACGAAATTTTGACAGGACTACCGTTAACAAATTTTTCCGAATCCCAAAACGAATTGAATTTTCGGACCCGAATCACGAAATAAATCAAAATCTGAATCGAAACATATTTTTTGCCAGTGCACATGTCTATTAGATATGCTGTGTGATTAGGAACACATAACAAACATATAGTTGGGATTTTCTCAATTTTGACCGCAAAAGTGAAAATTCACCTTAAAATTGCTGCTCACCAAAAAAAAAATGTGGTGCGGTGGGTCGAAAAGAACCAAAAGCCCCCACTGAAAAATAACAGAAACTATACATTACAGAAAGGGGAAGAGATTTCTGTTAAACTCAGCTTCAATGCTGCGTAAACCTGGAATATGTGTACAGGCTCAGTGAGCAATGACTGTGCCAAGGGAGGCTTTATTGGTAAGAATACAAGCAAAGTTCCAACGTGTTTCAGGGGCAAACACAGTACAACCTTCATCAGGGCTTAAAAACATTCACAGTGGTTGTGGAAATTAGAACATCACCTTCCAGGTGCAATTCCAAAGGGGAAACCCTCGGGGGAACGGACTCGGGGAAAGTTTCAATGATAGTGAACACAAAAACAGGGGCACATGCAGCACTCAGCAACTAGGAACTGTGAATGTTTTAAACCCTGATAAAGGGGTTCTGTGTTTGCCCCTGAAACCTGTTGCCACTTTTATGCTTACGGTGCACTCTTCATTTGGTGTTCCTCTGTTTTCTTGTTCTAATCGACAAGCTCTACCATGGCTGCATGTGGAAAATATTACATTTATTTGCAATATTTCATATGTACCTGAAAAAAAGTTTCTTTTGAGGGCATTATGAAGAAATATATACAAAACCAATCTCAATCATATGTTTTAATAAAAGCAGGCATACCATTCTCTTTAGATGCAGGTTCCATAGGGTACCATGTACAATAAAACATACTCTATATGATTAACTTGTATTTAATGCAGCTGCTGCATAAAAATCCCCACCCCCAAAAAAACCATAACCATACTTCAATGGATATAGAATATATATTAAAAGTACATGCAATTTTTAAGTAGAGAAGTGTATGTTTAACGTTACAGTTTATTAAACGTCCTTCAAATCAGACATATACATATAAAATTGTTTTTGTTATTTTCATCTAGATAACTAGTGCATAATTTAGCAAAAACAATAGTCCACTTATGTTGGTTCGAGGTTACATTGCACCAGTTGAGTTGCAGTGAAGAAGAGAAATGTTAACAGATATATAACTAGTAGGGGTTAGTTTTTAGATTCCTGTTTGATGAATGGCTCCCCAAACTTCTAACACAAACTCAGCAGGAAAGGCAAATTCACCCAGGAGGTTGTCCAGTGCTATGCCAAACTCTTCAGGGCTCCGCTTCTCCTTGGCTGTCTCCACAACTGTTGTAGCTGATAAAAAACAAAAGAATCTTTTGAAGTTTATTTGTATTATGTAACATTACACACGTATAACTATCAAAAGTGAGCAGATTATAAACTAGGGTCATGCTTAAAGCAACCCTGTTACTGCAGTAATGAAGAAAATCTCTGGCAGTGAAAATAAGTCATACTTATATTTCTGGTGGACAGTAAGAAAAAGCTGCACTCTCTTGAAAAGCCTCAGGAACCACTGCTAGCTTATACTTCTGGATGTGTCAGATAGTGTGTCCCCCACTAGGTGCTGTGGTTGCTGTCTCCACACTTGCACATCTCCACACAGTAGTGATGTAGGGGTCAGCAGGAGGACCCTCAGTGCCCAGCAGAGGACACTTTGACACACCTAGAATTGTAAGATAGCAGAAGTGTCTGGGGCACTTTCTTCAAGAGAGAAAATATTTTTAATCTTTGCCACTGAAGCTTCTTTTTTTACAGGATGTTAGTGATTTGTATTTTCTAGCACAGCTAAACGGTTGCTTTGAAACCTTATGGTACAGAAATATTTGTCAAATAACATTGCAATCTGTATTAGAACAAGGGAGTTAAAATAAAAAAAATGGACAATTATGTAATTTATTAGGACTATCACCCAACTATCAACCAATCAGGGGCCCAGTATTGCGCTAAACCTTCCAAAATATTATTTTCTATGTGAAAAGGCATTCCATATACTGTACATTTAAATCCATGTGATATTTGCCACTGTAATCCAAGTATGCAGAGGGTATTTCAGAATAACAAGACTCTGATCTTGACATTTAATACAGCCTCTGTATCATCCATAATCCCCCTGGTGACAGTGGCAGCTGCAGGGGCATGTCTGTGGCTGTCTGGTCCCCTTGATTGCGGCACCCGCTCTCTCCGTCTATTTTACCGGGGAGCAGGCGACTGCCCCGTTGTTCTGTCGAAAGCTCCAACTCCTCGAGATTTCCAACGATCTGACTTCCGGTTTAGTTAGAAGTAAGAGGTTTGGCCGAGAAGGCTGTACTGCACGTGCACCACCCGCTGCATTTCCCTATACACATACTACACAACAATAAAGTATTAAAAGTATTAAAATAAACAAGGGTCACACTAATCCAGCACGTTCTTCAGCTGAGTGGCCCCATTCAATATGGCCCGCAATTGGCTGACATATTGAGTGGGGCAACTCAGATTAATAACATGCTGGATTAGTCTGAACCTAGTTAATTTTAATACTTTATTGCTGTGTAGTATGTGTATAGGGAAATGACGCAACTAAACCGGAAGTCAGGTCGTTGGCGATCTCAAGTTGGAACTTTCGATAAAACACCGTCGCCCTGCCCGGGCATGCGTGGTCCGCGGGAGAAGCCTCCCTGAAGGGATCAGGGAGGATCCCTATAAGAATCAGTCAGGCCAGCATGTCGGTGCTTGGCCTATGCATTTGGGACCCCTTTTGCTGTAGTTTTTTTTCCTGGAGAGTTTGCACTGCTGCATGTGGGCAGGTAAGTGAAGGATAGTTCTCTCTCTCTCCCTTTATTACTGCCAAGTGCCTTTCTCCCAAACATGTCTCTATCACTCTGCTCTATTCTTTTTCTCTGGACTTGTTTGCTACCCTTCATTGCAGATTCCTGCCTGAAAGTGGCTTCCTTTGTTCATCATGAGCCGTTCGCCACGATTACAAGATCAGCCATCTGCTTCAAGGTAGGGGACCACTAAATGTTTAAGTAAAAAAAGAGCGAGCACTTTTTACTGATGGTCTGTACATTATTATTTTTTTCCCAGCCCAAATTGCTCTCCAACCTCAAGATCATGCAAGTCCCGACAGGGCAGTGCATTCAGGGCTCTTTCACCCCCAAGAAAAAGGATGGCAAAGAGAAGGCAACTGTCACCTTCTCCTGAAAGGACATGCAGACCCAGCAAGAACATGTGCTGGGCATGTGGTAGTATTCCCTTGCCGGATAAGCTGGTATGTGTGGGCTGCCTTGGGGACATGGCATACAGCCGACTTTATAGTTGGAGCAGCCATAGATGTCATCCGCTGTTCTGCCTGTTCCATGCTATATTCAGTTACCACGAAGAGGGCCATATGGCTTAAACCCTGGGCGGTGGGTGGAAAAGATGGAATCGGCTATCTCATGGGTGACTGGTGGGAAGACTGGCCTACTTCCACAGGACCGTAGGAAAAAGCGGCAGAATTTGTTTTCTTTTTGACAACAGTCGAGATTTGGAGCAAAGCCTTTTTGCCAGTGGAAAGACCAGAAAAGAGGCTGGAGAGACACACTATCTTCCATTATGAGATAACAAAGACAGAAGCCTTTGCTGACTCTCCCGGATTCATCGAAGTCCTTTTGACTGGTTGCCCACCCAGCCGATTGCAGTAAGAGCCAGACTACAGCTTCTTGCGCAGGTATGGGCGGAGCAATGCTACGATCCCTGGGTGGTTTCCACAGTCATGCACAGCCATTTCTGGACTTACAGGTCAAGACCTCCACAAGACTCTTTCCTACAGAGAATTCCGGTTTCTCCCCCAAAAAAGGAAATGCTACTTCATTACGTCTACTCTCTTCCAGAACAAGGTGCGGTGACCCCCAGTCCCTTGTTCAGACAGATTAAGAGGGTTTTATTCCCCACTCTTTCTGCTAAGAGAGCAGATGGGGGACTGGAGGCCAGTAATAGACCTCAGGAAGCTAAACAGGCATATTCATCTGCAGCGGTTCAAGATGCAATCTCTCCAAACCCTTATCCAGACCGTCCAGGCCGTGGACTGAATGCTGTTCGTGTACCTTTGGGACGCTTCCCTACACATCAAAAATTTAAGATTCGCAATAGGATGCCTTCTTCTACAGCTTACATGCCTGCCTTGGTGTCCTTAAAGTGACACCAAGGCATTAAATCTTAAAAATGCATTCAAGTGCATCATCTAGTTCATCAAATTCTCTATCAACTATTAACAAAAATGCAGCTTATTTGTGTAGCTTCTCAAATAATCTCTGAATTAGTGCTGACACTGTCCATCCTTCTGGAGGGTGGCTACTTTTGTTCCTCATGTTGTGGAAAATTGTATTTGGACTATTGGGGAGGTTTTTATTAGGATGTGTTTTTAGTAGATTGTATATGTGAATATTGTCATCATGTCTGTCAGTGTCAGGTTTACCGGGTTATGCTCTATGAGACCTCCGCCGGCGAATGGTCCATGTGCTATGCGCTCGGCTGTTGGCCGGGGGAGATTAATGTGCATTGCAGCCGCGTCTGTGTCCTCTTCACAAGTGTATGGACACCGGCGAGGGCCCCTATGTAATGCACAGATTTATTTGTTTGGCGGGGATGTATTTGCTTTTGAGGACACAGTATCATTTGGATACATATCTGCCTTTATGAAGGAACATACGCTCATGTCTTTTTAGTGTGTCTGATCAACACATTGGAAATAATATGGCATTTTCCCTGCAGATAAACTCACATTCATGGGAATAGTAGTATAGTTCTATTAGGCATTGTTCACTGAACCTTGCTGAGTGGAATTCCCACCAGTGGTAAAGGCGGGAGTGTATGCCCGAGTCTGATTGGAGCAACGTTCATAGTTAACACGCTGATTCCTTTGTGTAGTCTATTGGCGCGAACTCCGCTGCACATGGTTTTCATTGTTCTGTCTTGCGATGGTTTAAGGTACTTAAAAAAACGTACGATCTGCCTATGTTGCATAGGCAGATCGTACTTGCGATGATCGCAAGCCACGCCCCCTGAGGGACGGCCTTCCGATGACCGCAATGCCGAACGGGCAGTGTGCGGCGGGTTCTCGAACATGTCCGTAAGTTTAAAGTCGTGCGACCTTACAGTAGTAGAGGTCGCACTGCTTCCACACACCTTACGATCATCATACGATTGCGTGATTTCCCGCGATTATCGTACGATAATCGTAAGGTGTGTGGGGACCCTAAGGCCTCGCGCTGACGAGGGACTCACGGCCGCCTAACTCACCTCTACAGATCCACCTCACCTGGTCAGTCCGCCCCTGGGCAGAGGGAGCACCGATTTCCTGATGGGGGAGACTGGGGCGGCAATTCCCTGCAGCCTCCGCACCGCACCCCCCCCCCCCCCCCCGGGGGGAGACTTCTCCCTCTAGTGCTGGCGGAAATACTTCCGCCACTTCTCACTTCCTTTCCGGCGGGGAGAGCCCACCCGGCATGCCACGGAGATGTAGATGCTCCCGCAGCAGCCAGCGGTGGCATCGGAGGAGGACAAAGAGGAGGCTGATACCATCGGTATCAGACACAGGGAGATGACTCCCTCGGTCGAGTCCAGGTTAGTGAAGCACCCCTCTTTTATTTTATTTTTTCTTTATCATTTCATTTATTTCTGAAGTTTTTTTTTTTTTTTTGCACTTTAGATCTGACCACAGCACTCTGTGCATTCCTTAGATCTGACCTCTGCACTCTGTGCGTTCCTTAGATCTGACCTCTGCACTCTGTGCGTTCCTTAGATCTGACCTCTGCACTCTGTGCGTTACTTAGATCTGACCTCTGCACTCTGTGCGTTACTTAGATCTGACCTCTGCACTCTGTGCGTTACTTAGATCTGCACTCTGTGCGTTCCTTAGATCTGACCACTGCACTCTGTGCATTCCTTAGATCTGTCCACTGCACTCTGTGCATTCCTTACTTCTGACCTGATTGTTATCCCCCTTTGTAATAGCAATGACATTAAGTGTAAAAAAAAACATAAAAAGAGTAAAAAAATAAATAAAAGTCACATAAAAAAAGTAAAAAAAAATAAAAATGTTTAAGTCCCCCACCCCCACGTTTACGCACATATAAACGTAAATACGCGCCAGGTGCACCAGCGCGCGAAAACAACAATTGCGCTACACTACACATGTTACATATCGCCGCGAACGTCGGAGTGTGAGCAATAATTTTAGGGCCATCAATCACTGATCACACTAAACTGATGACCTGTAAAAGCTTTTAAAGCGTCGCCTATGGCCAATTTTGGGTATTGTAGTTTTGAGGTTTCGCACACACACGCAATTTTAAGGCTTGACATGTTTGGTGTCTTTTTACCCGACGTGACCCTGTCTTTTATATTTTACCAAAAAATTGGGTAATAATACATGTTTTATCATTTAATATAAGGGAAACAGTTTTTTTTAAAACAATTCGGTAATTTTTCATTATATAGTAAAAAATAAAACCCCCAGTGGTGATTGAATACCACCAAAAGAAAGCTCTATCTGTCCCCCAAAAAATGGTATAAAATTAATTTCAGTACAGCGTTGCATGATGGAATAAATGTCAAAGTACAAAGTATTTGGACTCCTCTCCACTACCTCCATCCTATTTTGTAAATCCTGTATGGATGTTGTCAGCGTCTTTAAGACATATGATGTGTGGATAGAGGCGTATTCCATGCCTGACTTGCTGGAGCTGGGAAATAATCTAAATAACTCGGCTTTCCTGGCTGGGGCCGGAAATGGAATGCCCCTCCGTTGAAGCTCTGCTGAGAGTCTTGGCACTGTCAAAGTTCTGAGAGATGGCGCGCTGCCATATTCGGACCCTCTGGCTGGACATGGGGGGATGGAAGCAAAATCCTCGATATCAGAAACCTGCAACATGGTAGCACTGAAACCAACTGACAAACTTCCAAACTATTCTCTTTTGACAAATTGAGGACAACAAATGCGACTAATTGCAAAAGTGAACTGAATAGAATGAATGACGTCACTGAAAGCTGAAATGACTAAGCCAATCCGAGGCCGTAGTGTGTGTTTGCTGTTCTCCACCAAATATGTGAATGTAAGCGAGCCCGAGCAAACCTGCAACGTGACAGGTGAATTAGAAACGGAAAACTCAGGGCTAAACAACCTACTGACGTGGTAGGTAACAGTATGCATAAAGTTTGTGGAAGAACAACTGAGTGATGTATGAGTATACAGGCGAGACTCTTGTAGACGCTACAAGCAATTAACAATGATTTCTCAGCCCGTATGGTCTCTTTGTCGTGAAGGACCTTTAAATGTAATGCAACAAAATCATCATGACCTAAATCATGTGTAAATGTTTAACCTAAATGTTTACATGTAATGCTCAGTGTACAGATCGTAGGGAAAGAGAGCTCATACTGCTTACCTATCAAACATGCGTGGCTTGTCCACCGACTGAATACCTCCTAAGGATACTGAAAAAACCCCCTAACTGAAGTCTGATGCTAAAATCAGAATTACCAACTATACCCCTATTCAGGGGCGGACTGACCATTCGGGCATTTGGGCTCTGCCCGAGGGCCTGCAGCCAGCAGAGGGTCCGTCACCGACCCCGGTTCTCTTTTCCCACTTCTTGCCTGCACGCAGCATGTGTTTGCCAGTCTGAGCTGCACTGTCTTCCCGGGTGAGTTCTCTATCTGTCTGCCGAGTACCCACAAGCCTGGAACGCTGCTATGTTACATCGGTGCTGAGATGGCAACACCCCCAGAGATGGGGGGATTTAGAGATCACCAGCCTTCATTGTTTTGCTAGGAAGAGTCGGCTCTGTGTTCAGTGTAATGACAGCTCACCACGGCACACAGCGGCACACAGAGGAAGGGGGAGGCAGCTGCTTGTAGGAAGAACAATAAATAAACTTAGATAAGCCAGGCAGCAGCACAAGAACTAAAAGGGGAGAAGGAGGAGAGGGAAGGATGGAATGACCAGGGACAGGGCATCAAATGTCAAGGAAAAATAGGACCAAACAGCAGAGAAGGACATTAGGGTAAAACCACAGCATATAAAGGCAGAACAAGGTAGATAACTGTATACAGTGCTGGATATAAAGACCACAGATGTCATATCATGGTAAAATATACCAAATTATTTACAATCCATCATGTCATTCTTCAGCATGGCCATTTAGCATGCATGCATGCATGCAAGAAAAGCAGACTACCTATCCAATTGCCTTGTTATGCATAGATCCACACTATGTGTAGTATGTACAATGCCCATAGGGGCGCATGTATCATGCGTGCCTTAACGTATGTCATATGACAAATGAGTGCTGGTGATCTCCATCTTCTACGATTTTGGAATAACTCTGTTATCCGTGCAATCACTATGAGCGCCACAATCATTAAAGGAGAACTAGGGGATTAAGGCTTTAGTTCTCCTTAGGGTAACGGGAGGACACAAACTAGCGCCCTCCCGTCACCCTAAGCTCAGTATACCGCTAGCTACAGCTTGCGGTATACTGAGACGCCGCAGTAAACCGCAAGCTGAGAAGCCGCCGCTGAAGCGGATCCTGACAATTATGCCTATCTAAAGGCAGAGCCAGCTGTACCCGCCCCTCCCCCGTCCGTTTCGCCATTTCCTCCAGCGCTGAATGGCGAAACGGACAGGGGAGGGGGGAATCCAGCCCCTCTCCTGTCATGGCAGAGAGCCGTGCAGGATCGATAGTGAGCGAACGCCAGTATGTGTTCGCTCACTTCCCGATCTACTGAGCCGACCTGTGACAGTCTCATTGTCACAGGTCGGCTAGAACTATGAGGTGAGTGAAAAGCACTCACCTCATAGTTCTCCTTTAATCCAGGTCCAATCACTGTAAGGAGTGCAGGTGACACAGCACCACACTACATATATACATCGGGGGACACACAGTGACAGCTCTCAGCAACAGCTTTATACTGACAACTGTGCCCAAAAATGGTGGGCGAGTGAAAATATCGCTGTGAACAATTCATGGAGCCATGCATAACACATATTCTCCACAGGGCTGGTGCATGCATTTTTGCCTACACAGGGGAACGTACATTTTTCTCGCTGCTTGCTGATTGGCTCTGGCTCCCTCGTTCGGCCCTGGCCTTTGGACTGTCCAGCCATTCCGGATCTAGGTGAGAAGAGATGGTGGAATGGTGGGTGTCACACTGGTACTTCATGGACCTACAGCCTACTACACCCACCCACTGGACCTGCTGAAGGTGAGTGTTCGCTCATGTTCTGGCATGGAAAGAGCTGCCCATTAACGTGTGTGCAGGTGATGTTCCACAGGGATCGGATTGTATGTGTGTGGGATGACTGATCCTGGAGATGTATTTGGTATTCTAACTGCCTAGTCTGCTGTCTGCCGTGTATTGAATCTGGTCTCAAGTCTGCCATAGATTGGTGCTGGTCTGCGGTCTGCCTTGCATTGGTGCTGGTCTGCCTTGCATTAGTGCTGGTCTGAGGTTTGCCATGCATTGGGTCTGGTCTGCAGTCAGCCATACATTGGTGCTGGTCTAAACTTTGCCATGCATTGGTTCTGGTCTGCGGTCTGCCTTGCATTGGTGCTGGTCTCAGTTTTGCCATGCATTGGTCCTGGTCTGAGATCTGCCATGCATTGGTTCCAGTCTGCGGTCTCCCGTGCATAGGTTTTGGTCTGCAGTCTGCCGTGCATTGGTTCTGGTCTGTGGTCTACCTTGCATTAGTTCTGGTGTGAGGCCTGCTGTGCATTGGTTCTGGTCTGAGGTCTGCCCTGCATTGATTGTGGTCATGGGTAGACTGACCATTTGGGGGCCTTACCACATGCACTGCAGCAGGGGGGCGGGGTTTTATTCCGCACATGCAATATGCACCCAAAGCCCCACTCTGGTCTTAGATTATTCACTTTCCTGTCAAATTCCCTACTGATTCTCCTGCAATTCACTCAGGATATTTGGCAGAATTGAAGAATCGCGGTCAAAATAGCTAAACCAGAAAATTTCTGCCATTTGGCTCACTTTCCAAATCAACTATATTGGTTTTTTTTTTTTTTTTTTATGTCACCTACCAATTCCCCTGCTGTTCACTTTTTAGTGAATATACCTGCTATTTTGAAAACAGTGCGGATAAATAATTTCTGTAATACAAGAATGTATATGTGGGTGGGGCCTCTATATGGGTGGAGCACAAGGGGGCACCATAATCTTGTATTGCCCGGGGGCCTTATGTGTTGTCAGTCCGCCCCTGCCACTATTAACGACTAACAGATTGTGGACTAATGTGGAATAATATCGTGAGTAGCCGTTTGATGTGTGCTGTCTGTTTCCACTGAGATATGTATCAGTAAATAAACTCGAGCTTAACCTGAGACGTGACAGGTCAATTATAAATGAAAACTCAGGGCTTCATGAAAACCTGCTGAAACATGGCAGGTGAACGTATCATGAGATTTGTGGAAAATGGACCAAGTGAAAAATGGAATATGACAAGAACTTATGTACTGGTGTAAGCGCCGTGAATGTGTAAACAACATACCTATATATTCCATGAATCAAAATAATGTATAAATGGATAGAAAAAAAAAATTGCAATTTTTTTTGTTACTGAACAACCCGTGATCTGACAATGTGAATTTTGCAACGTGTCAGTAATCAGTCATGCAGTTTCACAGTTAATGTCACTGACAGGTCCACTTCAAGCTACTCAAACCTGTCAGAAACGCATGCAATTCACAGATGAAAAACAATATTGCATGAACAATTCAAGCCGATTACCGGACGTGGACACTAGATGGCAGCAACAATCCAAATCATCACTGTGATCCTAAGCTGACAATACCACAGTGTGAGAGCAACGATTTATGCCGCAGACCGAGTGGTGACATGCTGAGTGGACACAGCCTGCGCGCCCCCCGCGCCCCCCATTGCGAGCCTCCACTTACCCTTCCCCAGAAACGTGGGAGCCGACTTGATAGAGCAAAAGGACAAGAGAACAGAGCAACGCGTGGACGAGCGATTTGCACCGGAAGTAGAATATCTGATGACCTTGGAAGATGAGCAGCCCAGCCAGAAAACGATCCGATGGAGAGAGGAAGAAACTGCAGCCGTTTTACAAGCCAGCCTCCGCCCACAAATTCAGACTAGCCAATAGCCAGCCTTCTTACTTATCAGAGTAAACATTCTGACATGTTTTGATACAGACTATGTAATATGTTAACACTACGAAGACTTGTCCATTTATAGAATGAAAAATTGTTTGTAATACAACTTGTTATATCATTTTGATTACATTTATATAATTTGTTGTTTTACTGTTTAACCAATTTCTGTGAAGAATATCTCATCACTAGTCATGTGGCTTGTTGCTGCTTTTGTTGTTTGTTTGAGTCAATGCACCAATCCGTATGATATACTGTTCTGAGTCACTTTAAAGGTAGCACTCCAAGATGTGCCTGTAATTTCCTTTGTAACTGCCTTTCGCTTGTAGGTGCCTCTTTATTTTGCAGCTCAGCTTTCCAGATCGAACAGTCCGTTTTCAGGTGGCCATTTCTTTTTACAGCGAAAACACACTCTGCTTTCTTTGTTTTGTTTTGCGCTCTCATGCACCTTAAGGGCTTTCTTGTTTTCTTCATTGTGCATATTTTCTTTCCTTTTGTCATATTCTTTGATTCATTTTCCTTTGGCGTATTCTGCTGTTAGTTCCTGCTCAGATCTGGTTTCTAGAGCATTAATAAGAGCACTGTATGGCTCTAGAAGGCTGTATAGCAGTAATGCCACAACGTGATTATCTTTAATGTCCTCTACATTTGCACATACTGTAGTTCTACGATTTCCAGCATGGCATTCACATGTTCACGCATTTCCTGGCCTTTATCTAGCCTCATCTTATAAAGCTTGCGTAGTAGTTATAGTTTACTGGTTAGATTTGAACGCTCATGCAGTTTTTTTAATGCAATCCACATACCTGTCTGTACTCAGTACTTGCCACAAGTCATCTTCACATTTCAAGCTTGAACTTCCATTGTATTGTTGAGGTTTGCGATTGCAAACTTCAAATGTGAACTGCTTGCCATCTTTCAGTAGCTTGGATGCGGCTCTTCTTTACTATCAGTATTCTATTTAGTGCCTGGGCCCATAACCTGTTGGTTATGCATTTAGATGACATACTGAGATCTTGAGGAATGCTGAATTATTAACTTACATTACATCTATGTATACAGCATTGTGCAGGAAATATATATATATATATATATATATATATATAACTCAAAAGACATATTGCAGCCGGTAATACAATCAGTACATATCAGCATATGCTGTTGCATTTCCAACACAAAAACATTTTATAGAAAAACATTGTGCTTTTGATGTGCACCGGTAAAAAATTTGTTTTGTTTCGTTTTCGTCCGGAATTTTCTTTTATTCTTTTTTCAGGATTCGGATCTGAAAGTCAATTTGTTTTGGAATTGCTCACTAACCTCCACAACCGCTGGGCCAGGGTTGTGGGGAAGAGGCCCTTGACCTCATCAACATGGGGATAAGGTGGTTTGCCAGGGGGTCGCCCCTTTCTGCTGTGCTAGGCCTTTGCTCGGATCAAGGGTCTCTTAAAGGATTTTGGCGTTGGGGTCCCCCTAAAATTCATACCAGACCTAAAGGGCCTGTTGTGAATTTAGGAGGTGACTGCAAACTGTTTTTTTAATTTTCACATTTAACAAGATAATAAACTCCATGCAAATAGATTTGAATTGATCCAAACTGAAAACGAAAAATTTTCATGGATCCGAACTGAAAATGAAAAATTTTCATGGATCCGAACTAAAAAAACAAAAAAATTAGTATCGATCCAAACCGAAAACAAAACATTTTATTCAATCCAAATAAAAACCAAATCGAATAAAAAAAAAACCGCACAAATCGATCCGATGAATTTTTTGAGCCTTTACATGTCTAACCTACAGTAGATCAGAACAATTACCTTTTGCAACTTTTAAATCTGTCAATTTAGCAAGGCAATAGTGATCTTATATTGTAAATCATTATCTAGATAGATAGATAGACAGATAGATTATATAATATATATAGTTTGAAGACATCTCTTACCTAATTCCACATCCCTGATTCCCATGTAACTTTCCAGCAAATCATCTACCTTACGGGAAGCTTCTTCTTCCCCTTCACTTGGCTGTAGAAAGAATAAAACACTTAAAAAACAGAATGGATACATTGTTTACAGACAGTTTTAAAACCTGTTGTACATAACCAACCACTCTAAATCAGCTTTTGCTTTTGACTTTGGCTTTTTTTAATGGTATTTCATGAGTTTGCATCCTCATAAGAAATCTCATGAATATAGAAGGAAAAGCTCTGGTATATACATTGAGGGGAATATATCAAAACTGGAGAAGACAAAATCTGGAGCAGTTCCAAGGGCAACCAATAAGCTTCTCTCTTCAGTTTGTTCAGCTAAGCTTTGAAAATGAAAGAGAGAAGCTGATTGGTTGCTATGCACAGCTGCTCAAGATTTTGTCTGTTCCAGTTTTAATAAATTCCCCTCTTTATGTTTACTGTAACTTTTAGAAGTATTTTTTTTAGAATATTAACCACTTGCTGACCGGGGTGTTTATACCCCCTTCCTGGCCAGGCCATTTTTCAGTATTCAGCGCTGCGGTACTTTGACTGACATTTATTCTGTCATGCAACACTGTACTGAAATGAATTTTATACCATTTTTTGGGACAGATAGAGCTTTCTTTTAGTGGTATTTAATCACCACTACGGGTTTTTTTTTAACTATATAATTAAAAAACTACCAAACATTTTGAAGAAAAACCTGTTCTCCCTGTTATGTTATAAAACATTATTACCCAATTTTTTGGTAAAATATAAAAGAAGGGATCACGTCGGGTAAATAGACACCAAACATGCCAAGCTTTAAAATTGCGCGCACCTGCTAAATCGCAAAAAACTACCATACCAAAAATTTACCATAGCCGACGCTTTAAAAGCTTTTGCCACTCATCAGTTTAGTGTTATCAGCGATTGATGGCCCTAAAATTATTGCTCTCACTCCGACCTTTGCGGCGATATGTAACATGTGCGGCGCAATTGATGTATTCGTTGTTTTCGCACGTAGGCCGACTCAACGCATGTTTGCGTGTGCATGTGGGGGGCGGAGGCTTTACTTTTGTTTTTTTATTGCTTGGATATGTGACTTTTAATTTTGTTTTTTTTTTGTAACTAATTTTTTTACACCTTTTTTTTTCCAGTTAACTTTATTGCTATCACATAGGGAGCAAACAAGCTCCCTATGTGATAGCCAATTTGCAGTGACAGGTTCTCTTTATGGAGACATTAGGGGTCTTTAAGACCCCTGATGTCACCTAGGGACCCCCAGAGAAGCTGATGAAGCAGAGACCTGCTTCACCAGCTTCCCTCCGGTTTCTGTAACGGAGAGTGACAGAGGAATGCAGGAAGTGATGTAATACACATCACTTCCTGCATTCCGAAGAGGAGGAGGAGATCAAACGGAGCTTGTGTACTGAGCTCCGTTTGATCTCCGGCCGCAGAGCTGCTGTGCTGGTCCCGGGCTCACACCGAGAACAGCAGAGCTCGGGATCGCCAGCAGTGGATGCGACGGAGGGGGGCGCACACCCGCACGCAATTACAGGGGATCGGGCGTCTCTAGACGCCTGAACGCTTGTATGTAAACAGCTATCGCTGGCTGTTTACATTCAAAGCTGCTTTCCCGTTTGTGCGCGCTGCCTAGCGGCGGGCACGAGCGGGGCGGGATGGGACGTTTAAAAACGCCCACCCGCATTCAAGAAGCTGCTGTCCGGCCATTTAATTACAATGGCCGGACAGCAGGTGGTTAAACCTTCCTCGTAGTACTTAAATACACTGGAATGCAATAATGAATAGACAGTATTTTATTATATAATCTCACATCACTTTTGACTAGCAAAAACCCTGGTGATATTTACAGTATCTCACAGATGTGAGTTCCCCCTCTCACATTGTAAATATTGTATTATATATTATTTTATGTGACGACACTGAAGAAATGACACATTTCTACAATGTAAAGTAGTTAGTGTACAGCTTGTATATCAGTGTACATTTGCTGTCCCCTGAAAATAACTCAACACAGCCATTAATGTCTAAACTGCTGGCAACAAAAATGAGTAGACCCCTAAGTGAAAATGTCCAAATTGGGCCCAAAGTGTCAATATTTTGTGTGGCCACCATTATTTTCCAGCACTGCCTTAACCCTCTTGGACATGGAGTTCACCAGAGCTTCACAGGTTGCCACTAGAGTCCTCTTCAACTCCTCCATGATGACATCACGGAGCTGGTGGATGTTAGAGACCTTGCGCTCCTCCACCTTCCGTTTGAGGATGCCCCACAGATGCTCAATAGGGTTTAGGTCTGGAGACATGCTTGGCCAGTCCATCACCTTTACCCTCAGCTTCTTTAGCAAGGCAGTGGTCGTCTTGGAGGTGTGTTTGGGGTCATTATCATGTTGGAATGCTGCCCTGCGACCCAGTCTCCTAAGGGAGGGGCTCATGCACTGCTTCCGTATGTCACAGTACATGTTGGCATTCATGGTCCCCTCAATTAACTGTAGCTCCCCAGTCCTGGCAGCACTCATGGAGCCCCAGACACTCCCACCACCATGCTTGACTGTAGGCAAGACAAACTTGTCTTTATACTCACCTGGTTCCCACCACACACGCTTGACACCATCTGAACCAAATAAGTTTATCTTGGTCTCATTAGACCACAGGACATGGTTCCAGTAATCCATGTCCTTAGTCTGCTTGTCTTTAGCAAACTGTTTGCGGGCTTTCTTGTGCATCATCTTTAGAAGAGACTTCCTTCTGGGACGCCAGTCAAGCAGACCAATTTGATGCAGTGTGCGACGTATGGTCTGAGCACTGACAGGCTGACCCCCATCCCTTCAACCTCTGCAGCAATGCTGGCAGCACTCATATGTCTATTTCCCAAAGACAACCTCTGGATACGATGCTGAGGACATGCACTCAACTTCTTTGGTCGACCATGGCGAGGCCTGTTCTGAGTGGAACCTGCCCTGTTAAACCGCTGTATGGTCTTGGCCACGTGCTGCAGCTCAGTTTCAGGGCTTCCGGGTCTTCCCGGAGTCCCGTCGGAGATCCGGTGACGTCACCAGACTCCTCCCCCCTTCCCCAAGTGGCTCTGTCGGCTAATGAAGGGAAGTGGGGAGGAGATTCGGTGACGTCACGGACATCGACGTAACCGGATCTCCTCCCCCCTTCCCTTCGTTAGCCGACGGAGCCACTTGGGCCGGTGATCTGTCGACACTGAGAATTTATCGAGTTCCGGTTTTGTTACAACTAAGAGGTTTGCCCAAGAAACTTGTTCTGCACGAGCGCCGGCTAAGGCATTGCCCTATACACATACAACACAGTAATGAAGTAATAAAATGAACTAGGATCACACTAATCCAGCACATTATTATTCTGAGTTGCCCCACTCAAGCGGCGGCCATATTGAGTGGGGCACGTGAGATTAATAACGTGCTGGATTAGAGTGATCCTAGTTCATTTTATTACTTCATTGCTGTGCTGTATGTGTATAGGCCAATGTAGTTGGATCTGTATGTGCATTATAATTAATCGAAATTAATCGATTAAAAAAAATGTCTATTAATCGAACACAAAATTTTTAATCAGTACCAGCCCTAGTAGATTGTCATAACTAAACATTTCTAAAGGTGTGTTTGTTGTTATTTTAAAGATAACCCTTGGTGCTGAACAGTCGGTTCTGTGCTGTACAGTCGGTTTACTGCGGAAGCAGAAGGAGAGACAAGGGGAGAGCTAGGCGAGCAGACATGTGCTGGTGGTATAGTCGCTGGTGATCGGTGGCCAGAGACCAGTGATCAGCGGAGGAGTTAGCGGTGGAGTGAGTGAAGATGATCACCGGAGTGAAACGGAGCTTGACTGGAGATCTCGGATCAGAATCGGAGCGAATCGGAGCGAGACTGGAGGAGGAGGAGTGAGCGGTGGGATGACCGGAGCTGTGATAGGAGCTCGTGCTTGGAACAGAGCGAGACCAATTGGAGTGGTGATTGAGAAGTGTGAGTTTGAGATACTGATTGAATTGAGTTTGAGATACTGATTGAGAAGGGTGAGCAGATTAGAAAAGAGCGATTGATTGATTGATCGGTTAGGCTGGTGTGAAAGGAAGTGCAGGAGTGAGTGGGGTTGTAAGTTGTACATCGGATAAGAAGTCTGGCAAAGGGATTGTATTTTTGTAAACTGAAAGCTGAGGGGTGATAAAAAGCCATCCATTAGGCAGATAATTAATTGCTGAGGTACCAAATGTGTTCCTAATTAAACTTCTGACCATTGGTGTTCTTGTTATTGTTCTTCTGGGAATTACTGTGGTATTAACTGTGTTACTAATAACTGCTGGGTATTGGGAGCAATAATCTGTTAGGAAATACTGTGGTGCTATTTGTTTTACTAATAACTGCTGGACACTGGTAGTAATAATCTGCAGGAAAGGACTGTGGTAACAACTGTATTTCAAAATTGCTGGCCATTAATAGAAACAATCTTCTGGGAATTCTGTGGTACAAATTGTGTCAATAATAACGGCTGTGCAGTGGTAGCAATAATCTCCTGGTAATTACTGTGGTACTAACTGTTACTAATAACTGCAGGGGCATTAGTAGTAGTATTATTCTGCTGAATTACTGGGGTACAAGTGTGACTAAAAATTGCTGGGATTGGGAGTAATAATCTGCTGGTATTTACTGGGGTACTAACTGTGCTACTAATAACTTCTGGGCATTGGTAGTATTACTCTGCTGGGGAAATCACTGTGGTACCGACTGTTACAAAAAAGTGCCGGGCAATGTTAGTATCACCACTGTGGAATTACTGAGGTACTTACCGGGATACAAATAATTGCTGGGCATTGGCTGTATTCATCTGTATAGGAATTACTGTGGTGCAAATTGTGTTGCTAGTAACTGCTGTGGTTTAAGAGTATTAATATGCTTGGCAAACTGGGGTAATAATATGTGGGGTGCCTAATCAGCTGGCAATATAAAGATATGCTTTGAAAACTGTGATATTGTTGGGCACTTGGTGTGATATAGCGGTAATTTTAAATTACATCCGGGCCTAAAATTAAATAAATAAATTTAAAAAAAATATGTCTTCCATCAGTTGGAATGCAACCCGCTGCACATCTTGCTCAATGTATGCGTTTCTTGAACATGCGTTCGAGGGCGAATATTGTTGCGCCAGATGTGAGCTAGTTTGTTTGGAGTTGTTCTAGTTGTTCATCCGGTTCTGGTGGATGGCGGTATAGAGGAGGAGGGGGGTTGGGAAGAGCAGGATCCCGATGTAGGTAGCTTGGTTACTGTTAGAAGGCTGGGTAGAGGGTAGAGGGAAGAGTGCGAGAGAGGCCAGTCCTGAATTGATACACCCCAATAAATATGCCAGGTTGCAGGATGTTGGCTATATTAGTTCAGGGGTGACATTGCTGGAGCTGGAAGGGGGGGAGTGACTGCTCCGGTAAGGATGGGAGCAGGATGGAGGGGCAGGAAAGACAGATTTTGGTGGTGGGGGGACTCTATTATCAAACGGACAGACAGGGTAATCTGCCGGGACCGTGCGCAGTGAACAGTCTGTTGCCTACCGGGGGCACAGCTCACATGACTGGGCAACTAATGTACAATGGTACAACTTGGTCAGGAGGGACAGGGTTGGTAAAAGGGGGGAGGGGTATGCATGTATGTAAAAAACAACCTAAGTGTATATAGATGAGATTACATGACGGCAGATAGTAGTGATGGTGTGCAGTCGTTGTGGCTAGAACTAGATAAGATCGAATATAGTGGTGAACTTATTTTGGGTGTGTGTTATAAACCCCTGAATATAGGGAAAGAGAAGGAGACTCGACAACATTCTCAAATAGAATTGGCTGAGAAATAGGGAAATGTTGTTATAATGGGTGACTTCAATTATCAGGACATTGATTGGTCAAAGGGAACCTCTCATTCTATAAAGGCTGGCCTTTTTCTAACCCTGTTGCGGGACATTTTCATGGATCAGATGGTTGAGTTCCCGACCAGGAAGAATGCAATTCTAGATCTATTAATCTCTAATAATGTGGACCTAGTTGAGGACATTGAAATTAGGGACACATTGGGTAATAGTGATCAAAGGGTAATTATTGTTAATATCGGGTACAGAAAAGAAAAGTGTGTTGATGTGACAAGAACGCTAAATTTCAGAAATGCAAACTTCGATAAGCTGCGTTATCTAGTGTATGTCAACAAATGGGACAAATTATTTCTAACAATGAACACTGAGGTGCAGTGGGATTGCTTTAGGAATGCATTACATAATGCTATTACCAAGTGCATACCATCGGGTAACAAAAATAAAAGATCGAGAGCTAAGTCTGCATGGCAAAATAAAATGGTAAAACAACACATCAAAGACAAAAAGCTGGCATTTAAGAAATATAAGATGGAGGGGACTGCATTGGCATTCCAGAGCCACAAGGAATGCAATAAGATATGTAAACATGAAATCAGAGCAGCTAAAATAGATTATGAAAAGCACATAATCACAGTCAGTAAAAGAACCACAACAAATTCTTCCAATATATAAACAGTAACAAGATTTTGTTCGTGACCAAGGTATTGTAAGCGATAATCAGCACGGATTTATGAAGGACTGTTCTTGTCAGACCAACCTACTGTGGATATTTCTATACACTCATGCGCATAGAAATCCACTGCGCTAAAAAGCACGGTTCTCAGCTCTTTTGTATAATATGATGGAGAGCGCTCAGTGGTACCAAGTAAAACAGACACAAGCTGTTCTCATGGTGGATGCTCAGTAGAAAAGTCCAGCCTAGTGCAGTGAGCTCCGTTTATTTATAGGGCAAAAAGGGATAACAGCTGGAAAAGATGGCCACAACAGCCAATTAATTCCTCAATACATTAACATAACACAGAGTCAGCCAATGAGACACATGTATACATTTGAATAGACAATAGAAAGGGGAGTATATGTTCGTAAACATATACTCTGTGCACAACGTGCACAGCCTCCCGCTGCTAGTTCGCTAGTCGTGTACACCAGTTAACAATGAAAACCATGTGCAGCGGAGTTCGCGCCAAAAGACTACACAAAGGAATCAGCGTGTTAACTGTTAACGTTGCTCCGATCAGACTCGTGCAACTACTCCCGCCGTTATACCACTGGCGCGAATTCCACTCAGCAAGGTTCAGTGAACAATGCTTAATAGAACTATACTACTATTCCCATGAATGTGAGTTTATCTGCAGGGAAAATGCCATATTATTTCCAATGTGTTGATCAGACACACTAAAAAGACATGAGCATATGTTCCTTCATAAAGGCAGATACACTGTATGTATCCAAATGATACTGTGTCCTCAAAAGCAAATACATCTCTGCCAAGCGAATAAATCTGCGCATTACACAGGGGCCCTGGCTGGTGTCCATACGCTTACGAAGAGGACACCACTCCCCAATGCACATTTATCTCCCCCGGTCAACAGCCCAGCGCATAGCACATGGACCATTCGCTGGCAGAGATCTCTGCGCACAGCGGCCGCGTCTTCACATCCATAGGAAGATATCCACTCCAATGGTTTATCCTCAGTGCTGATTAACCCTGACTACGCTCCATAGAGCATAACCCGGCAAACCCAACACAGAGACATGATGACAATATTCACATATACAATCTACTAAAAACACATCCTAATAAAAACGTCCCCAATTGTTCAAATAAAATTTCCACAACACTAACATTCTACAAAGAGGTGAGTAGAGATCTGGATAGAGGAAGACAAGTGGATGTAGCGTACCTGGATTTTGCAAAAGTATTTGACATAGTACCACATAAACGCTTAATACACAAGCATAAATTGATGGGCATAGATTACATGGTGTGTATATGGATAGAGAACTGGCTACAGGAACATGTCCAGAGAGTATTGATAAATGGCTCCTTTTTAGATTGGTCTAAGATTGAAAGTGGAGTGCCCCAGGGTTCTGTGCTAGCCCCAATACTATTTAACCTATTTATTAACGATATTGGGGAGGGCGTCAATGGCCATGTTTCTGTGTTTGCAGATTATACTAAAATTGGGAGGGTAATAGAGGACCTGGATAAATTAGGGTAGTGGGCAACTATATGGCAGATAGGGTTTAATGTCGAAAAATGGAAAGTAATGCACTTTGGGGTTAAAAACAGACAAGCGGATCACACATTAATGGGTACTCCACTAGGGAAGTCAGAAATAGAAAAATATTTGCGGGTCATAATTGACCGCAGATTGATTAACAGTACGCAATGCCAGGCAGTGGCAAACAAAGCGAGCAGAGTACTGTCTTGTATTAAAAAGGAATGTACTGTAGAGACAAAGCAATCATTTTGCCACTTTATAGATTACTGGTTCGGCCTCATCTTGAATATGCGGTTTAGTTTTGGTCACCAGTCCACAGAAAAGATGTCCTTGAGCTGGAGAAGGTCCAAAGAAGAGCAACTAAGCTAATTAAGGGGCTGGAGGATTAAAGCTATGAGACAAAGTTGCTAAATTGAAACTTGTTCACGCTTGAAGTGAGGGGATTAAGAGGGGACATGATTTTGTTGTACAAAATGTTTAGTAGTGTCGGCAACGTCGACACTGAACTTTTTACTGTAAACTCGGTAACGAGGACTAGAGGTTACAACCTAAAATTGGTGGAGAAAAGATTTAACTACAAAGGGCGTAGGGGCTTCCTTTCAGTTAGAGTGGTTACAATTTGGAATTCTCTACCACAAGCAGTGGTATCTGCAAACAATATTGATTAGTTCAAAAATCAATTAGATACCATCCTAAGAGACCGTAACATACAGGGGTACAGGCACAGTTAAATACTAGACCACACAGGGACTCTTATACACACGCACGCACACACAACACACACAGACTTGAACTTGATGGACATGTGTCTATTTTTCAACCTCAAATACTATGTAACTATGTAACTATGATATGGGTAAAGTTCATCTTTAAGTATTTCCTGCACAGACAGATGCTAACAGATCTAAAAAAAACTAAAGATTGCAAAGATTCAAAATGAATGACAGTTTACAAAAAAGTGCAAGACAAACCCCAAAATATTCTTTACATTTATTAATAGTAAAAAGATCAGGTCTGAGCATGTAGGCCCCTTACAAGATAACTCAAAGTTTGTAACTGGGGACAAAGAAAAGACAAATCTATTAAATACTTTCTTCAGCTCTGTGTACACTAAGGAACAATACAAACAAATGGAAGACATGTCCCCTAGGGGAAAGTGTATCTGGCAGGAGGTCAAAAAGGCATTTGTACGGATAGTGAGAATGGAGAACCGAGGCTGGAAAAACATCAATGAAGTCTGCATAACAAGGGGGAAAGCAGAAGTGGACAGGAGCTTAATATGGTTCCGGCTTATGGAAACATGTCTGAAACCAAGATGGGATTTCCAATCTATATCTGAGCCATGAGGATGAGAGGTTAAACAGTGGGAGGAGAAGAAGTAGACACATTTAGATCAGTGGCTCTCAACCTTTCTAGGGATGGGACCCCTTTGGTAGCATTTGCCAAATTGTGGTGACCCCCAACAGTAAAATTTAGGGATTACGATCAACAAGTGTCAGCAATAGCACATTATACATACAGTGTATAATATATTGCTGGGATTTGTAGTCCTCTCTAGCTGATGGTACAGCACAATGTACCAGCAGCTAGAGAGCACTACAAATCCCACTACCCCAGCAATACATTGATGCAGCACCATGTGGGGGGGGGGGGGCAAGTGCAGGCTTACCTGAGCAGATATGTACGCCGTCAGAATAAAAAAATTAAAAACCACCATAGGAATGCATAGCTAGAAACACAAAAACCACCTAAGTGTAATAATTCTAATTTTTATTTAGCCAAAGTAAAAGTGCACTTACAAGATCGCAGGGTTAAAATCGCATTAAACAAAGAGAATCCTCTGTTTTAAAAGACCTTGACGCGTTTCATCTGAAAGACTATCAAAAGTGTAAAGTCTTTCAGATGAAACGTATCAAGGGAACGACTTGCCTTGGTCTTTTGTTTAATGCGATTTTAACCCTGCGATCTTGTAAGTGCACTTTTATCTTTGGCTAAATAAAAATTTTAATTATAGCACTTAGGCAGTTTTTGTGATCTATCACAGATTACTATACAGAATGTATCAGTATAGTATAGTATCTGTATAGTAATCTGTGATCTATCACAAATTACTATACAGAATCATTGAAAGCTGGCTCTACACCACCGCCACATCCCCTACAAATTGGGCTTTCCAACAAAGCTAGTCGTTTCATACAAGATGTGATTCTCCCCCTCACCACACCCCATCGGTCACTACCCGCTGCATATTCTCTATTATCTAAATTTAGTTAGATTTCCTACTATAAACTTAACACTAGTAAATCGCAAATCTTAGACTTCCATATTTCCCCTCCTCTTAAATCCTGACTTACATCCCAATTCCCGTTCTCCTGGATGCCGACCTCAATCCCTTACTTAGGTATCCAACTTCCAAAACTATCTTCTAATTGTTTCGCACTTAACTACAAACCTCTCATTAAACAACTCCCTACAAACCTTAATTAACTTAATAATGTATAACTCTCCACATCAGGCAGAATCGTAGGTTTCAAAATGTTAATAATATTATATATTTTCCGTACCATTCCTATAACATAGTTACATAGTATTTGAGGTTGAATAAAGACATTAGTCCATCAAGTCCAACCTATTAGGATCTCATTCTAGAGCCCATATTAGTAACGCCACCTGCTTTTTTCTTTAAGGCCCTCCACCAACAACTTCTACGATTTATTTGGCATGGGAAAACTCTGAGATGTCCAGCTAATATCCTTTACAAAAACAAACTGGCTGGCAGTTTAGCACTCCCCAACCTGATACATTACCATAAAGCGCCCCTGCTAGATCAACTTCAACACTGGTGTAAACCTTCATCTAATTAACTTTTAACCATTAATCATTGAATTCTTATTAGCTCACAAACTCTACACGAATGAGACCTTCCTTTTCACCTCCCTATCTACTACATCCACTCAAAACCTTTCAACCCTCATCATGGTCCTTCACTACATTATCCCGCACCTTAACTTGACAAAATGATTACAACTGGGAATTACCCAATTAGTTGACATGTATATTTGTAGGCTGACAACTGCTTCTGCGCATGCGCCTGGGGCACGTTTTACGTCTAACTGGTAATGCGCACACAACGGATGTATGCACGCAAACGTGCGCGTGGCAGTCGCACACGAAATTACGCTCGTCCATCTAATAGATTGGCCTATTTATACCAGCCTGTCATATCCTTAGTTGCTGGATGATCTTCAGCTAGTTTCCTGTGTCCCTGTGCTTCTGCTGAATTCCTATTTCCTGTGCCTGACCCGGATTGCTCTTGACCACCCCTGATTGCTGCCTGCCTCCTGACCTCGGCCTGTTTACTGGACTTCTCTTTGCCTTCTGTTTTGTACCTGACTGCCCGGCTGGCTTTGACTCCTCGGCTTCCACCTGACTACGCTCCTGTCTCATGCTCCGGTACTCTGTTGCCCGCTCGGATTGACCTCTGCTCTACTTGACCTACTCCAGTTCCAGATCCTGGACTTTCAGTACTACACAGTGTCTGCATCATCCTTGTCACTCGTGCCAGGGCCGAGGACCGCAAGCTGCAAGGGAAGCCTCCTCAACTATCGGTCTCCAACCAGGTACGTGACAATATTCAAGATACTTTGAAATCCATGAAAAAATTATCTGATCAATGCCATCACTACTATCAAATTACTCATTTACTGCGTCAGCAACCCTTTCCAACTATAATGTCTATTAATTTAAAAATGTACCAATTTTTATATGGCAATTCTCAGTCTCAGGGAGGTATTGCACTGTTCTATGCTTATTTAGGAGATAATTCATTTTTCAAATCTCCCCAGATGTTGAAATGGGAACGTGATTTGGGGATTACCCTCTCCACGTCCCAAAGGCAAAACGTTTTTCGAACATCCTACAAGACACCTTTATGTGCCAATCATTGGGAAATATTTTACAAATTAGTTAACTGCATTTCACACTACTCTTCCCTCCTTTACCCTCTGCCTTTCCTTCTCTCTGTAACATCTATTATATTTACATTTCCGCAGATTGTAGTGAATGTTAGCACCGTGGTTACACACCTTGTTACTCTTAATACTCACAAATTATTGTGTCGAACCATATGCTATTGATGTGAATTCTCTACTACCTTTAACTATATCTGCACATTAGATGCTTAACTGTTTGTATTACAACAAAAAATTTCAATAAAGATATATATTGTTAAAAAAAATTTGGTGTTGGATCCTTTTCTGGATAGAAAACAATATTTGCCCAGAGACCAGGACACTTAATGGGATTTTTACCCCTTTTCCCACTTCAAATGAAGTGAATGTTTGCTGAACTCAACAATCCATAACAAGATTAAAACATACAAAACATTCTTGCCCACTGAAGGGTACAGAGCAAAGTAGGTCTAAAGGAGGATCTGAGTTGCAAAAAGTATAAAAAAAATATGTACAATTTTATTAGAAAATATAAAAATATAACAGATGGCTGTGACAGAAGGCAGAACATGAACCGATCAAGGACTCGAAAGCATAGGAGAAAGAAGACAGGAAGGAGGAGATTTGTTGGATCTGATAATGGAGCTGGGCATGATCGGAGGAGGAGGAGGGTGTTAGTAGGGAGAATAGGCAGTGCAGAAGCTGTTTACTGTAAAGCATCACAGATTCTAGTAAAGAAACAATATGAGAGAGGATTGTGCTGACTGAAAATGGACACTGCTGAGTAAACAGATTTCAGAAGTGGTACAGTTTCCTGCTACATTAACTCCTGATTGTGGAATCCTCCAGCAATTAAATCATAAGTGATAATATCTCTTTGCAA
The DNA here is from genome assembly GCF_000935625.1 of Nanorana parkeri. Lineage (NCBI taxonomy): Eukaryota > Metazoa > Chordata > Amphibia > Anura > Dicroglossidae > Nanorana > Nanorana parkeri. The sequence goes on from NW_017306833.1 coordinate 972,731, forward strand.
GAGGCTGGGATAAGACTCACATATTCAATGAGCAGTTGGTGAGGGGTAACCACTTAGATCCAGGTTCTGCTCTATATATACTGAGCACTTACACAAAAAAAGAATGTACCCTAATCCCCTTAATAGTTGGTTATTAGAATATTTATGAATCTGTATATGTTAAAACATATGAGAACAGGCAGGCTTTCATCAGTTAAAATGACTTTACTGCCAAAACTACTATACCACTTTAGTACCCTGCCTGTAAGAATACCTGCACTAGATCTCAAATCCTTTCAAGGGGAGGTCTTAGACTATATTTGGGATGGTAAGAGACATCGTATCTCTCAGGGCATACTCTATTCGTTGACAGCTAGGGGGGGACAGGCACTGCCACATCTAATTTACTACTACTATGCAGCTCAATTGCGGGCTATACCGATACTATCACAGTATAATCCCACCACTAGTTGGGTGGCGATAGAGGGGCAATGGATATCACCGACTCATCCAATGCATTATTGTGGTCTCAACCGGTGCTACTTCCCAGGTGTAAACTGCTCTCCTCACTGATCCTGATGCTAGACATTTGGCGTAGGATTAAGATCACTTGTGGTCTTATCTCACCTCATTCCTCCTTGACTTCTTTCTTACTGAATCCAAGACTGCAATCTGGTATGTCACGTGAATGGGTAGGGACGTGGCAAACTAAAGGCTTGTTCACCATACGAGACCTTGTGGATGGAACTTCCAACAGACTTTTAACATTCGAACAGTTGAAGGATAAATATGACTTACCCTCACGGGCGCTCTTTTCTTACCTTCAAATCAAACACTTTGCACAATCACTAACACAGTTTCTGATCTTCGAGCCTAGAACGCCCTTTGAACGGCTGTGTGATACTACATGCACATCTAAGGGTCTGATTTACTCTATATATCACCTGTTAAATGATAGCCCCATGGTAGGCTTCACGAAACAACCCTATATGCTTAAATGGGAAGCAGATTTAGGGATCTTGATTACCCAACAATGGAAGCTCATTTGGCAAACAGCCGCAAAGTCCTCCATCTGTTCAGTATATAGAGAGAACCAATATAAAATAATGTACCACTGGTATCATACACCTGACTTTCTACACTCTATATACCCGTCGGTGTCTGCGCACTGTTGGAAATGTGACGGGTCTAGAGACTCTTTATACAATATATTTTGGACCTGCTCTGCACTCAAGCCTTTTTGGGACATGGTTAAACTTACATTGGAAAATACGCTGGGACAATCCCTTCCCCTTTCACCAGTTCATTAAGTCTTGGGTTTGCCATTCCCTCACTTATCCAGAGTAGACAATAAATTAGCAATGCATGTCCTGACGGCAGCCCGCTGCCTCCTCTCCCTTCAGTGGAAAAGAAGGCTCCCCCCATCCCGACTTGAATTCTACGCCCGGATCAAGGATGTCCAAGCTATGGAATCCTTGACGGCCCGACTCAATAATAGACTCACTGCTTATGAAAAAGTCTGGAGAGCATGGACCATCTGGGAAGAGCAACAAGGTTCATAGGGATCTAAGCTATACGAATGGAAATTGAGATCTGGATGTAGGACAAGGCATACATTACCATTGTTGCACCGAGGTATAGCAGTCGGGATGCTGAGCTGACTCTACTCTAGCCTACTCACCTACAAAGATAAATGTCCTGGAAGAATATCTATATCTTTTATCATTTTATTTTCCTTCTTCTTTTCCACATCCTACTTTTTCTCGTCTCTCTTTCTCTCTCTTCTCTTTTAACTAAGTTAAAGAGAGAACTTCTCTTTTGCAGCAGACTGCCTTGTCTCTGAAATGGATACATGGTGTCTGTGTGAAGGTTCACAACCTGAGCCAGCACTACAGGAAGAGGCACTCAGCTGCAAAGGGAAGTTCTCCCCAAGCATGAGAAGAGATAAGGATTGAAAAGGAAGAGCAGCAAAGAGAAGGGAAACTACCATGGATTACAGTAAGGCACACATTACAGTATTGGTTTATCTTAAAAAATCTGAGGGTTTAATGTCACTTTAAGTGATGCTCAATAGGCATACGACAGTCTAGATTAGAAGATATGTAGAATGCGAAGTATTTTTAGAGCATACCAAAGCTATGTTAGATATAACAGATATGCATATACGTAAAGATTCATAAGTATGTATAATGAGATGGATTTGCTAAAATCGCCATTATTTGCTTTCTGTTAAAGGAACTTCTTATTGACTGTCTACTGTTCGAAACTTTTGCATGTGTGTATGTAAGTCATGCTTTTCATGAAAGCAAAAAAAAAAACAACATATGAGACTACATATCCACATTTTAACATATCCACTGCTTTATTCCACTAAGGCAATCTTATAATTACACTAAGGCAAACTGATGGTTGTGTTCAAATATGTTAGCACTGCATTGCATGTTAGGAACAAACTACAGAATACCTCATTGCAATAACTCGAGCATAAAGTGGACCTAAAAATCAGTACAGTGTTTATAGAACTATTTGTAATTTAGCTGCATTTTTAGAATTACCAATTCTTCCACAGTGGCCATGCCCTTATTTCGCAGACGCAGAGTCTCTCTCCCACTGGACACCTTCCCTTCTGGGGGACATTTGTTTGGTCTGCCTCTCTGTCCAATCATATCTGTGAAAACACAATACAATTTTTTTTTTACTTTAATACTTTTTATTATACCATTTTAAAATAGGGCTGGTAATGATTAAAATTTTCGTGTTCGATTAATCGAATTTTTTTTAATCAATTAATTTCGATTAATTATAACGCACATACAGATCCAATACATTGGCCTATACACATGCAGCACAGCAATGAAGTAATAAAATTAACTAGGATCACACTAATCCAGCACGTTATTAATCTCACGTGCCCCACTCAATATGGCTGCCGCTTGAGTGGGGCAACTCAGAATAATAACGTGCTGGATTACAAATGTATTTACATAGTATAGTAAAACAGCAAAGCCCTAAGGGTGATTTAAACATAAGTATTAGCTTAATATTTGAAGTAGCAGCACCTGTCCATTCCATCTAAGGACCTGATTGCAACATAATATCAGTAAATTTCAATGGGTACATTTCTGGGAGCGAGATGGGGGGTGGGGGGGTTAATGGAGAGCCACATAGTGCATATATATAAGTTTAAGATAAGACAGAAGCTTGGTGCTTCTTGGGCAAACTCACCGGCCCAAGTGGCTCCGTCGGCTAACGAAGGGAAGGGGGGAGGAGTCCGGTGACGTCGATGACCGTGACGTCATCGGACTCCTCTTCCCTTCATTAGCCGACTGAGCCACTTGGGGAAGGGGGGATGAGTGCGGTGACGTCAATATCCGTGACGTCACCGGATCCCCGACGGGACTCCCGGAAGCCGGCGGAGAGGTGAGTCTTTTCATTTTCGATCAAAAGAATTTTAATCGATCAAAAAGTTTAATGATTAATCGAGAAATTAATCGTTAATTTCCCCAGCCCTATTTTAAAAGTTTAGAGAAATGTACATAACATATACTCCAATCACACATCAGCAAAAAAAAAAACAGACTAACAACACACCAACAAAACAAAATGGAAAGATTCAATATGATGATTATAAGAAACAAAAGTAAAAGATCCTCATACGAGTTGAATACAGTTGATCACGCTCTTTTCTTATACAAAGTCTTCTACTAGCAGTAACGTCATATACATACATTGGCACTATATGTATCCCACTTTCACCACATTTTCCAGTACTTATCTAAAATGCCGCAGTGTTTTGACATTATTTTCTCAAATGCAACCACTCTTTCAAGTTCTTTTCTCCACTCCCCTTTAGTAGGTGTAACTGCCGACATTCTACGTTTAAGGATTCATATACACAATACCCAAGGGTTACTAATAAGCCAAACCCCAGATTACATATATTTCATCTAGGGATGTCCCGATGCCACTTTTTCAGGCCCAAGTACAAGTACATCATCCAATATTTCATACCAATAATGCTTTAATTTTGGACACCTCCACAACAAATGTATCAATAACCCTGGTTCAATACCACATTTTGGGCACTTAGAATTCTCTCTTTGTCCTATTTAAACATAAACTCTGGGGGCCTATATGTCCTATTGACGATATAGAATTGTGTTAACATATGGGAGGTGGTAACACCAGCTGGACTGTTCGCAGCACCTCCTCCCATATACTATCTTCTATTAAGGCCAAATCCACCTCCCAGCCTTCTCTGCATTTCAGGGGCGATTTACTTCACACCTCTGGGAGAAGATCAGAATATAACTGTGAAATCACCCCCCTTGTCGCAGTTGCTTTAAATTTTATATCCATAACCAAACTTGAGCCAATATAAACATCGCTAATACCAGGATGTGTTGTAAGCGCATGTCTCAATTGTAGATATTTGTAAAACTGGGAATTCTGCAGCAAATATTCAATTTGTAGAGACTGAAATGTTCTCATCGTACCTTTGTCATAAATGTGTGCTAATGTCAAAATTCCTGCTCTTTTCCATACTCCAAAACCTTGTAATTTAGCCACTTCAAATATTTCTCTATTTTCCCATATTGGGTTATACTGTATGTTGTAAACTTATGAATATTCAACAGGCCTTAAGATGATTTCCATACTTTACCAAGCAGTCTTATAGTGGGCAAAGATGCAAATTCTTTCAAATATAGTGTTGTCTCTAGGGCCATTAAGGGATCTTTTGCTTGAAACGAGTATTTAATAAGAGAATAAGCCCCTGATCTTTGCCCTGCTTGCTGCCACCCCACTAGATGTCTCAATTGTGAGGCTAAAAAAAGAAATCCATGGGTTAGGTAACCCCCTTTCCCCTTCAGATACTGTAGAATCTCTAACTTAATACGCGATTGCTTCTTTCTCCAAATCGGCTCTAAACACTGTATACATTCTGTAGAATTATGCAGTATATAAGGCAGCTGAGGCATCCAAATTTTAATAATATTGGGTCTACCCAACGGTGTCAAGGGGAGCCTACACCATGTATTGCATTGTTTCCTAAATTTCTGCAAAAGAGGTGTTATATTGTCTTCCACATAATTCACACTGTTTACACCGAACTCCCAGATACACAAATTAGTCCACAATTTGTACATGTTGCAGTTGCACACATAATGGGTCCTGCACTGGATCTATCGGAAGAAGCATTGACTTGCACCAATTTACCTCCAACCCTGAATATTTCCCAAAATATAAAAGTATGGAAATAACCTCTATCAAGGAGTAATTAGTATCTGCCCAAAAAAAATAAACGTATCATCTGCATATAATATTATCTTATCTTCCTCTTCCCCATGTTTAAATCCCACCACTTTAGGTGATCTTCTTATTAAGTTGGCTAATGGTTCTATCGCCAGAGAAAATAGAAGGGGTGACAAGGGGCACCCTTGCCTAGTTCCCCTCGTTAGCCTAAAGGCTGAGGATACCGACTTATTCACTTAGATTTTAGCAAAGGGACCGACATACAACAACCAAACACTCAAAATAAACCTAGGGCCAAATCCAAACTCTGTAAGTATTGCCCAGAAATAATCCCACTCTACGCTATCAAAAGCTTTTGCAATATCCAAAGATAGCAAAGCTCTATTACCTATTTGTCCAGAGGGCAATTGCATATTTAAATAGATCAGCCGTATTATATATCAGCCATCGATTTATATGGCATAAAGCCACATTGTAACTATGTAACTATGTAACATTGTTCAGGATTTATTATTGTTTGGATTATGTTTGATAGCCTGTTTGCTAGCACTTTTGCGATCTATCTTAACATTAGCTCCTAGCAAATAAAAAGTTCTGTAAGATTCCGGCAACAATAAATCCTTCTCTTTTTTTCTGTAGAACTATAACTGCAGTCATACACATAGATTCAGGCAGCCTCCCTATTTATATTGCCTCCTTATATGTTTGCAATAAGGTGGGCAACAAAAAAGAGCCAAATTTCTTGTGCACCTCTATCAGGAGGCCATCCATACCCAGAGCTTTCCCATTTGGAAAACTAGCCACCGCCTGTTCTAACTACTTCAAAGTAATCAGTGTTTCTAAATTCTCCTTATCTAACTGGGATATTTTATTACATTATATAGTATCTAGAAACTGCATAAGGTCCTGCCTTGTATGCATTACCTTCGTAGTATATAGCGCATTATAAAACTGTTTAAAATTTGATAAAACATTTTCAGAATCAGTGTAAATACTGCCATCAAGGTCCTTTAATGCCTTCACGTATGGAAGAGAATCTTGTGACCGTGACAATTGAACAAGCAATCTCCCAGTGTTCTCCCTCTCTTCCCAGTACTTTTGATTACCAAAAAATAATACATTTTTTGCCTTTTCCTTTTTAATGTGTTTGAAATGCTCTGGGGCTTTACACCATTCTCAGTACATCTTTTCATCTGGATTCAATATAAACTGGGCTTCCTTCTTGCCCGCTTCTATCCGTGCCTCTTCCTCCTCCTTATTCCACGTCCTTCTTACCCTACCAATCTGTTGAATAGGTTATCAAGGTTCGGTCCGGTGCGATCAAAATAGTGCTTGTAGCATTTTGATCGCACCGCACTGGACCGCAGGCACAATGTTCGCATTGCAGCCGAAGGGTGTGGCTATGGTGCCATTCACTTCAATGGCCAGCCACGCCCCCTCCGGCCCCACAAAACACTGAGCCAGCCGCAATGCGATGTAGTGCGTTCCGGCCAAAATGTGGCTGGAACGCACTGCATATGGTGTGAACAGGCCTTTAGTAACAGTTAACAGATTTTGATAATTTTTTACTGTGATGGTCATTGATAAAAAAAAAAACTATTGGTATTGAGGCTGATTTACTAAAAGATTTCGCTTTAGGACTTGTTCACACCGAATGTGGTGCGTTACAGAGTGGTAGCTGCTGGAACGCACCGCAATCCTTCACAAAACTGCCCCCTGTGTTCTGGGGTGCAGATTTCAAT
>NW_017306833.1:979754-1006267 GCF_000935625.1 Nanorana parkeri
GCGTGGCAAAACTTTGCTTGCGTTCCGTTCCACTGCAAACGCAAAAAATAGAGCTTGCTTTTGCAATCGCAAAAAATAGAGCTTGCTCTATTTTTTTGCGTCTTCAGTGGAACGGAACGCAGGCAAAGTTTTGCCCCAGAATGCAGGGGGAAGTTTTGTGAGGGATTGTGGTGCGTTTCAGCAGCTACTGCTCTGGAACGCACCGCATTCGGTGTGAACAAGCCCTAAGATAACCAATGCAAATAAGTAAACAGGAATTTGATTTTAAAATGAAAATATTGGATAACTGAAGTCAACTCCTTTAGTATATCAGCTCAATGGCGTGGTGCATCCAATCATCATTTGCCTGCAGTTTCTGCACTGTTCTTCCTATGAAAAGCTCTGCTGTCTTTCCTCATATGTTTACCCTCTGTGTGTCCAGGGCCTGTCACACCATAAAGACTGCGTTCCAGTGCGTTTGGCCGCTGGAACGCACTGGAATGCACTGGAACGCAATCCGGCCAGTTCACTTTGTTTTGGGAGGGGGAAGGGGGCGTAGTAGTGCATTGAACTCAATGGCACTGCAGCCATGCCCTCCCCCTCCCGGGGTGCGATTGCCAGCACCCGAACGCGTGTTACATTAGTCCCTTGCTTTCCGGTCCAGTGCAATCTGCAAAAATAGTGCATGCAACAATACGACCCCTCCTGACCCAAAACAAGTGAGCCAGCCGGGTTGCGTTCCTGTGCGTTCCAGAGGCCGAATGCACTACGAACATATTATTAATCATCATACATAGAGGCATGCATTGGTAGAATTTGATTTTTCAGTGTAAAGGTCAGCTTTAAGTAGTTCATCTTTTCTCAGGCCATAGAGCTGAGCTGTCCTTACAGAACCAAATGTTCTTTGTCCTTTTCTCCAGTAAGCTATGGCTGATAAAAAAAACCTTCTGGTTTCCAGTTCCACAAACGTAAAGCACAACAAGCTAAGGAGCAAGCAAAGCAAGATGGGTCCTTCTTGAAATACCTTCATACAAAAAAGCAGATCCTGTTGAAACTATTACTGGAGGAGCTCCTACTACAAGTGATATAAGCTCTAACACAGAAGTTTTACAAATTGGAAATATTTCTGAAAAGCACACAGAGGAAAAAGAAGATGTCAGTAAAAGTGAGAGTACTGCAAAGTCTTCAAAAGAAGATAATATTGTGCCTGATTTGGATTACAGTGACCCTGCCAAATGGCCCTACTCTTACCGTGATGATTTGCGACAACTTATAATACAACATAGACCACAGCAGGTTGTATCACATGATTTTCCCAAAGACTCAAAAAACAGAAGATTTTCTCCTATACACTACAAAAGGAGACTGGTAAATGGTGAAGAAGTGTGCCGTCAATGGTTGGTATATTCAGCCTCAAAAGATGTGGTTTTTGCTGTAAATTGTTCAGCAAAAGAAATGTTGCATCATCCCTACAAGAAACAGGTTCAAAAGACTGGAAGAACATTGGAGCAATTCTTTCCTCACATGAAAGGAATACTGACCATTTCGAAAGCTATCAAGGCTGGCGTGAACTTGAATTGCGCTTATCTAAAGAAAAAACAATTGATTCTATTAACCAGCAGAAAATTAGGCAAGAAGAACAATATTGGTAACAAATCTTGCAGCGTTTGATTACTTTGGTAAGAGTACTTGGTATGCAAAACTTGTCATTCCATGGTACAAATGACAAGTTGCACAGTGCTGGCAATGGAAACTTTTTAAGGTTTGTTGAATATCTAGCCCTTTTTGATCCTCTCATGAATGAACATTCACGTAGGGTTAAAGATCAAGAAACAATGGTTCACTACCTTGGAAAAGATATTCAGAATGAGCTTATACATCTTCTAGCCAGTGTTATAAGGCAGCAAATTATAACACATACAAAACTCAGCCAAATTATTCTGGACTGCACGCCTGATGTTAGTCACGTTGAGCAAATGACAATGATTGTGCTTTTCATTGAATTGAGCAAACCATCGGATAATGAGTCTGAAGAAATTAAAATAAGAGAACATTTCTTGGGGTTTATTCCACTACAGGAGACTACAGGTGCCTTTATAGCAGAAACTCTCCTTGAACAGCTTAAGCAAATTGGATTACCAATTGAAAATCTGCGTGGTCAAGTGTATGACAATGGAAGTAACATGAAAGGCAAAAAGAATTCTAGACTTAAACCCACGTGCCTTTTTTGTGCCCTGCAATGCACATTCTTTAAACTTGGTAGTGAATGATGCTGCTAGGTGTTGCCTGGAAGCAACTACTTTCTTAAGTTTGGTTCAACAGATCTATAATAATTTTTCTTCTTCGACTAAACGTTGGCAAGTTCTAACTAGCCATATATCAGATTTAGGCATAACTGTTAAGTCATTGAGTGAAACAAGGTGGGAGAGTCAGATCCATGCTTTGAAACCACTGAGATATCATCTTGGTAATATATATGATGCTTTAACCTCCCTGGCAGTATGATTATTTTTTTTCTTTCCTTTTTTTGCTCTGTTTTTCGTTTTGTGTTTTTTTAAACTTTTAAACTTACCGCCGGATCCACACCCTGCGACGCGGACGCTCTCAAGGGACGGAACCCAGAAGAAGGATGCCGGCATCGCCTGAAGGACATAGCGGGGATCGCGGACAAGGTAAGAGACGCGACGCTGTATTCCTGAGTCTGGCTCGGGGTTACCGCTTATGGTACAGAAAATTAACCCCGAGCCAGACTCGGGAATACCGCCGGGGAGGTTAATAGAGATCTTTGAAGTTCCAAGCCTAACAGGTCCATCTGAAAATACTTCCTGAATTGAAGCCAAAGCCTTTGCTAATGCACTTAGTAAGTTCAAGTTTGTGGTATCCCCTGTTACATGGTACAACATCCTTTTTGAAGTAAATCTTAGAAGCAAGCTACTGCAAAATAAGGAAGCTAATTTAAATTCCGCTACAAGACAATTGCAAGCGACTAAGAATTATCTCGTGGACTGCAGGCCTGATGAGGGTTTTCAGCAAGTTCTAACAGATGCCACTGAGATTGCCAAAGAAATACAGATACTACCAAACTTTGAGACTGAAGATCAAGTGAGAAACAGGAGGAAGAAACGGCAGTTTGAATATGGGGCCCAGAAGAGGCACCAAAAGATTCAAAGCAGAAATTCTAAACCAGTTTTTACTATGCAGTTCTAGACATGGCCATAAAATCTATTGGAGAGATTCCAACAGCTACATCAATATAATTCACTTTTTGGCTTCCTGTATGATATATAGAGCATAAAGCAAAACCTACTGAACATTTAGTTAAGGACTGCAAGAATTTGGAAAGATCATTGATGCATAATGGAAACAAGGATATTGCTGCTGAAGACCTACACTGCGAACTTGAAGCAATAGCTCGAAGACTTCCGAGGTCCATGCCGCCACAAGAAGTACTTTGCTTCATACAACAACAAAGACTTCTGGATAATGTGCCTAATGTTTGTCACTCTAAGGATCCTTCTGACACTTCCAATATCAGTGGCAAGTGGTGGACGTAGCTTCTCAAAGCTCAAACTAATAAAAACTTACATACGCTCTATAATGTTGGAAAAGAGACTAGTTGGCTTGGCAACAATATCAATTGAACATGCTCAGGCATGCTCAGGCATCAGCACTTGATTTGGCTGAAATGGTGAAAAAATTTGCAAAGGAAAAGGCGCGCAAAGTGAGATTTTGATTTGTTTAAAATTCAAAACTCTGGATTTCTGCAAGACTATATTGCTATGTAGAAAGAGTTCTTCTGCAACTCTGTCTGTCCTTTTTGTTTGTTACTCTGTCTTACTGTAAGAAAAATACAGTCAATTTATATTTGGTTGAAACAGATTATTTATATTTGATAAATACAGTTCATTTATATTTGGTTAATTTATATTTTAACCGCTGCAGTTGGCATCTTATAGTAATTATTCTTGAAATTAAAAGAAATTTAACAGTCTCATGTTTAATTGTTTAATTTTTTTCTACAAATCTGTCTTCAAAAATCAAAGTTGCCAATTTTTATGTTGGGGGGGGGGGCGCCTGTAGTTGGTCTTGCCTAGGGCGCAAAAGGGACGCTGGACTGTAATGAGAGCTTGTCGGAGCCGGCTTTGATATTACCGCCGGCTCCGACAAGCTCTCATTGTAGTAACCAGGGGACGCTGGACTGCCGGGTTCTCAGTGTGTAATGACAAGTTCAGCAGCTGCTGGTTACCTAGTAAACAAGGGACGCCGGACTGTCATTACACACTGAGAATCCGGCGATGCTGCCATGATATCACGGCGGCTCCGCTGGGTTCTCAGTGTGTAATGACAGTTCAGCATCTCCTGGTTACCTAGTAACCAGGGGACTCTGGACTGTCATGAGAGCTTGGCGAAGCCGGCTTTGATATTACCGCCGGCTCAGACAAGCTCTCATTGTAGTAACCAGGGGACGCTGGACTGTCATTACACACTGAGAACCTGGCGGAGCCGCCATGATATCACAGTGGCTCCGCCGGGTTCTCAGTGTGTAATGACAGTTCAGCATCTCCTGGTTACCTAGTAACCAGGGGATGCTGGACTGTCATGAGAGCTTGTCGGAGCCAGCTTTGATATGACCGCCGGCTCCGACAAGTTCTCATTGTAATGAATAGCTGGTCCCGTCCAATAGAAAACAGTTACATAGTATTTGGGGTTGAATAAAGACATACGTCCATCAAGTCCAACCCATATAGGTCTACGCATCACGCTGTCACTGCTAGCTCCGCCCAATAATTTTCTCCTTTTTCTATTCTGCTCGGTACCACGGAGGTACCAAGCAGAATAGCTGAGCGGAATGGCGCTCGGCGGCATTTGGCTATTCACTCACTGCTGTTTGGCCCCTATGAGAATAGGCCGAACAGCAACGAGTAGCCTGCCGGAGGTTCGGCTAAGCCGATCCAGATGTTGGATTAGCTGAGTCAAACTCCTTCTGCACTTCGGCCGACCCGCACCCAGCCGCAGCAAGCCGTTATATGGCTGATTTCAGTCGGTGTACGGCTGAAATCAGCTGTACAAGCCTGAAGTGAATAGCCGAACGGCGTTCGGCTCACTTCACTTCGGGTTGGTTATTCACACGGCTGCCTTTGGCAGCTTTGTGAATAACCCCCTATGTGTCCCCAGTTATTTACAAACACTGGAGTGATCACACGATCACTCCGGTGTTTGTGCTGCACAGAGGATCGGTAAATATCAATGATACTTTTAGATCCCCCGCTCAGCCACGCACAGAGCCGCTGTCATCTGGAAACTGAGCCTCCAAACGGCAGTGCGGAGGGGGAGCCCAGACCTAAAGCTGTGTTTCTGATGGCTGCCCTGACATCAGTCATAGACTGATACCAGAAGTTCTCTGGTAAGTATAAACACATTTCCTGTGTTTAGTTGTTGCTAGGCTTAGTCACATTTACACATGTTTAGTTTGGGTAAACGCTTTCAACTGCTGGATGTCTAGGTGTTCTTTCAGTCATACAAAAGCATTACATGAGTTCAGGTGTTTTAGAAATGAGCTTAAAATGCTCCTGAACTCAACATTTTTCAATGTAGTGTGCATGAGGTCTTAGTAGTCCTAACACCTGATATGCTTATTCTTGTCCAAGGGAAGTGACTAGGTCATGAAGGAAAATTAAGAATCAAAACCCCAGAGCAAGAATCATAAAAACACATATTTTCCTAACAGCTTTTAACATCCCACTCCCTTAATAGTAATGAAAATTGCATAAAAGAACAATGTGTGTACAAAAAGTGTTACTACATTCTGTTCTTTTGGAAAAAGAAATTCAGTGATGCAATCATCCAAATTGTTGCTTAGGACAAGATTTGCTTTTTTACATTGAGATTAAAGGTACTTTTTAGACAATGCAAACATAAAGTAAAACATTTTTAATTCGTTTTCACTGTTATCTTTCTCCATTTACCATAAATGTAATTAATGACTCACCAAATGCTTTTTTTGGCTGAACTAGGCGCAAAGTAAACGACTCATTCTTTGGAAGTTCTCTTAACATCTTCGCCACTTCATAATGTCGGCATCCCACAATTGTCTGATCATTTATGGCTTCAATATTGTCACCTACATTGACAGTCTTCAGTTGGTCACTAATGCTTCCTTCCTTAATTCTCTAATTAGGACAATAATAAGGGTCAAACACTTTTATAATACACAACATCTCAAATATAACTTTATATCAGATACACAGTTCTGTGTGTCTGTGAATGAGTGAGGAGGAAGTCTCAGCCACTGATCTTAACCCCCGCAGCACCAGAAGATCAGACTGTTGGAAATACAACAGCATATTACTGACATTCTACTGTTATGTCTTTTGAGCTGTAGATGGCGCTGTAGTGCAATGCAATGTAGTGTAAAGACTATGCTAGTCTTTGTGTTCATGCTAGTCTATGGTGTATACAGGAAGTTCTCTCTGTATGCTGTATAATTCTGTATTCTGATATGTCCTTATAAGCAAGTAAAACTTATTTCAGCATTCCTCAAGATCTCAGTGCTTCATCTAAACACACAAGCAACACAGACCAGTGAGGAATATTTGGCATCAGTAGCGGGAAGATTTCTACAGTAAGCAGATAAAATGTAATGCAGATTTCACATGCATAACAAGTAAGACTGCAGCCAGTTATCCTGTATGTAATTATGAATCACATATCATAACACTGGTAGGATGAGGTCATCCAGTGCCCAAAGCACAGATGCTGAACTGCACCCCCCTCAGGTGAAACAGGGGGCAGTGCTAATAGCAGTGCATCCAGCAAATTGCGCCAAAATGCATGTAATGTTTGAATGCAATAGCACATTCTATGCCGTAGTAAAAATGGGGGCCAACAAGGGGTGAAGAAAGAAATGCCCCAGCATCAGTGTGAGAAGAAAATGTCCCCAAGTTGGTGGGATCACTAGAAGTAAAAAAATTACCCAGCATTGCAGTGTCACTGGAAGGAAACATTTTCCCTACGTCGCTGGTGTCACTGGACAGAGAAAATTCCCCTGTATCGCTGGTGTCACTGGAAGGATAAAATACCCCTGCATCAGTGGTATCAGTGAAAGGAAGAAATGCCCCTGCATCACTGGTGTCACTACTAAAAATAAAAATTGCCCCTGCACAAGTGGTTTCAGTAAAATGAAAAAATGCTGCTGTGTCGGTGTTAATAGGAGGTGAAAATGTGGCTTCATTAGTGGCATCAGTCTATGGAAAAAGGTATGCATATGTGTCATTAGGATGACTTGGGAGGCCCTATTGGGTGCATTTACCTAAGGTGCCCTGTGTGGCCCATTCACACCATGGTGTTGTGTTAAACACTCAATGCTGTGGGGGGGTATTTATCAAAACTGGAGCAGACAGAATCTGGAGCAGTTACCCATGGCAACCAATCAGCTTCCCTCTGCAGTTTGCTCAGGAAAGATTTGAAAATGAGACAGAAGCTGATTGGTTGCAGTGTAAATCTGCACTACTTTTTTTCACCACAATGCACGGTATTGTGGTACCACATGCTGTGCCGCAATGCACGGATGCCAGGAGGTGCATTAGGGTGCCATTCAAATAAATGACAATGCAACGCACTGTACCATACGCTAGGTGTACTGTGCGATAGCATGCATTTAATGTAGTTCCACGGTGTGAATGGGATCTAAGGGAGGAAGTGTAGTTGAATAGCTTTAACAATGGCATGGGGCTCCTTAGGAAGTAGCTACCCCCCACCTTCTGTGTACTCACAGTCACAGACCTTCTTTTTCAGTATGGCGCCCGCCTGGAAATTAAAGCTGCTTCTCCTTCTTCCCCTATCTGGTCATGTTATACGTCACATGACAAGGAGAGACAGAAAGAAGGGCAGTCTCTGCTCAGTGCCACATTGAAAATTAGATCAAGATCTGTTCTCAGTGGGCACCCCATCTGTATCTGGTGCTACTGGAGGGAGGAGTGAGCAGAATCCTCCCTGCGGCAGCTATTGCGGCCCCCTGCTGTGCGGTGTGCTCCATTCTCCAGCTGTTTGAATGAGAGGAGTGATGGCAGTGTCACTCCTGTTACTCTGGCAGCTGGAGAACTGAGTGCCAGCACTCCCAATCCCCTCATACAAAACAAAATAGAGAAATAGTTGACAGTTTAGCCAATATTTGTCTCAATAAATCCCCCTTTATCAAAAGTAAAATACAATAAATAACACTTTTATCAGCTAAAAAAACAAAAATCACGTCAAATGGAGTAATCAAACAGTGGATATGAATTAAATACAGAAGTTTAAAAATATAATAAAGTTTAAAAAGGTTTATATGAAAATCTTTTGTACAACAATCTTTCAGTGCGATGGACAATTTTTTGGCTCAGAAACTCATCACCGAGTTTGGACCCAGGCTACAGGCATCAGGGACCTTGGATGTATCTCAGTTATGGCTTCAAAAGTCTATAATGGGTAATCGGCAGGTTGTATAGAGGGCGGTTTCAGTCTGGAAGAACCGCGTTATGTATACCTTGCCTGAAGGGATAGCTGAATGTGGTGATCCAGTAAGAGAAGCGGAGGAAGCCCTCTCTGGGCTAACCCTGCTAAGACGAGCTGGATCCACTAATACCGAAACTACTGCTGTCTCTCCTGAAACCTCTGCTATTGCTGATTCCACTATTGCTACCTCTCTTTGTCCAGCTTCTCTATCTTGTAGAGCAAACCTCCTCAGGATCCATCTCCTCACACTGTCTCTCTACCTCAATCTCCATCTATAACATCTGAAGCCTCTATACAACCAAATGCAACATTTTTCAGTGTCATTGATCTAACTAATGCATTTTTGTCGGTACCACTGGACCCCCAGTGCCAGTACCTTTTTTATTCCAGGGTCAACAACTAACTTGGACACGTCTCCCTCAGGGGTCAGTGACTAGTCCCTCGGAATACAGTTGCAAGCCTAAGATTGTGTTAGATCAGTGGGCCCCGATGGATCTCGGGGTGGTACTGCTGCAGTATGTGGATGACTTGCTACTTTGTTGTCCCACGCGGGAGGCTTGTTATCAGCATACTGTATCATTGCTTAACCATCTGGCGTTTAGGGGTAATAAGGCTAGCAAGGAGAAACTACAGTTCTGCAAGAAAAAGGTTATCTTTTTAGGACATTGCATATCTCAGGGTACCCGACATTTAACCACCCAGAGAGTCCAGACCCTGAAAGACATCTAGAGACCTCGGAACACTCAACAATTGAGAGCCATTCTCAGACTTATCAATTACTGCAGAGACTAAGTCCCTAACATATCATCCAAATTAGGGCCCCTTTATGAGTTAACATCACTAACACCTTTTTCAATTGTCTGATGACAACTGGTCAATCCTACAGAAATTAATCCAGGAACTCTCCAAAGCACCTGCTTTAGGTCTACCCAACTATGACCCCCCCTTTCTATCTTTTTTGCTATGAAAATCAGGGCCATGCAACTGGAGTACTGACCCAACTACACGGGTCCAGGTACCGACCCATCATGTACCTTTCAACTGCCCTAATGGAGAAATAATGTCACCAGCAACCCATAAGAGTAATTTAGCAACAGTCCATTTAATGACACATTGCTCAGGCTCAGAATAACATTCTGGGCTTTCGGGGACCCCTTGAGGCCCCGAAAGCGCTTTACAGCCAGTAAAGTTGTGGAGAAGGGTTCATTGGGTTCCCATATGTCTGCACAAGAAGTGGAGCTGTGGGCACTAGCAAGGGCCTGTGAGATTCATAAGGATCACCCTATGAGGTTTTGTTTGGGAGTCAGCCAAAAACTGGATTGTACTTCCCTGAGCAGCTGTCATCTTTACACTCTCAGCTGACGGGGTATGTGCAGTCCCTACAAAGAGAGCTCCAGAAGGTCCATCACATGGTTCGGGAGTCTATCTCGGACCCTGACGCGATAACCGGTGTACATTCTATTCAACCAGGTGACTGGGTCGTCGTGAGGAAACATCGAAGGGACATGACAGCTGGACCCACACCAGCCACTGCAAGAAGCTGCTCAATTACATCAAAGAATGAGGAGTATCGCTTTGATTTATATTCTTAGTCTAGTGTATCTGAGCAACGATAGAGAACATCCCAACCTATTGTTTAAAATGCACCTCCAACTAGCTAAGACGGCAAATAGGTCCAATTGCTGGGTATGCTCTAAACCTCCACCGAGCCATTTCACCCCAGCAATGGCAGCAGTTCATGCTATATACGATGTCAGTATTGGCATGAGGAAATACGGGAAACTAGCAGGAGCCACAAGGAAACATTTGTCAATAGAACTTAATGACACTTTCCTAGAGGATAACATCAGTTATAGTTTTAACATTAGCTCTGGCTCCTGCCGTTTGCTTGCTAATCCCGTATGGGTATCAGGACAACTAGGCAGTCCACAAGTATGCGTTAACCTTAATTTTGGTGAGGGAAGTAGATTTGTGGGATCCACCACTTGTGAGAAAGGTGTAACAGTCAATCTCACTAACGAAACCCTCTCTCTTTTTAATGACATCAATAGACCAGATTACATCTGCTGGAAAGAAGGGTGTGACGTTCCGACTGAGGAAGCGATCCCCCAGTCTATTCAATTACAACTTATAGAAATTCTTCTTGTGCGGTGTTGACTGGTCCTTACTATTTCCTATGCGGTTTATGCGCTTATAAGGTGATTCCCCCTAATGCGAGAGATTAATGCGTCCTGGTGAAGCTTGTCCCTGCATCTTACGTTGCAGCCGATCGGGAGGAACTGATGGTGCGGAGGAAGGTAAGAAGGGCAGAGAGAGCTAGAAGGGAATTATTTTCCAACTCTGACCAGGCCTGGGCATGGTTCCCTGCTTGGACAGAATGGGGAATTGAACTTATGAAGTGATTGAACAATTTCTTGTCCATAGTGGATGAGATGTTCAAGGAAACTGTTGAGGCAGTGAGGGAGATCACCCAGGAACATTGACAGATGAAGACTCTGGTACTGCAGGAAAAGATGGCACTTGATTATCTTTTAGCGTCCAAGGGGGCGTTTCTGTGAATTTATAGTAGAGGACTGTTGTACCTGGATAGCAGACACCAGTGACATGGTCAAAGCCCATATGGATAAGGTAGGCTCCCAGTGAGGCAGAGCTAGAGATATAGCTAGTGAGGGTTGGAATCCTTTTAAGGCTTTGGGAATTTTGTGTTTTCCATTGGATCCTGGCTAAAGGAAATAGAAGTATACATACTTATGGTTAGGGATGTCCCGATACCAATGCTAGCATCGGAATCGGGCTCGATACAGGGCATTTTTTTTTTGTTACCTTCCGTGGTCGCTTGGGTCCTCTGGGCAGGCTGGAGGAGTGTTGCGTCACTGCTGTGGGCAGAGCTCCAGGTGGGGTCTAATGTAGTTGGCCAGCGACTGCCCAGAGGACAACACCTGGAGCTCCACCCACAGCAGTGTGTCATAGACTCACCTTTCCTCGTGCCTGCGGGACCGATCGCCGCCTCCTACTCCAGCGCCGGCACGAAACATCAAGGCATTCACGTCGGCGGCTCGGCGTTCAAGTGTGGTAGAACGTTGAGCAATCGTTTCCTCTCTACTCACCCTCAACCACAAGCTGAACCTACTGGCTGTCTCTCTGGACTCACAGCCAGCTCCCTTATGCTACAACTCACCTGCCTCAGATCCGGAGTCCACTAATCCATCATGGCTGCAGCTCACCTGCCTCAGATCCTTCGCTCACTATGCAGCTAAACTCCTAACAGCAAGTACCTGGCACCTAGGTGCAACTTGTCTATATTACTGCCTGCCATTACGCTGTATGCTACGGCACTCATAGCCAGTACTTGTCTTGTGAGAAATACATGGTTACTATAGAAGGGGGGCACTATAATTGTATTTCCAAATAACTTGCATACCATTTCACTGATAATCAGGTGTGACAGCTACCGATCCAACAGTATCGTGGGCAGTGCTACCAACCTATCCCCTCCTTATCGTAGCCACTATTGATACAGAGGAACGCGCTGCTGCACAGATTACTATCAGTGATCTGAACAGCGGCGTGTTCGTCTTCAGCCGCCAGTGAAAGCTACCAGCAGAGGATCCCATAGCGACCCAGGCGGCCCGCACGGCATCTGGCCGGGCCCCACTGTAACCCGGGCCCCATAGCGGTCGCCTGTGTAATGCGCAGATTTATTCGCTTGGTGGGGATGTATTTGTTTTTGAGGACACAGTATCATTTGGATACATATCTGTCTTTATGAAGGATCATAGGCTCATGTTTTTTAGTGTGTCTGATCAACACATTGGAAATAATATGGCGTTTTCCCTGCAGATAAACTCACATTCATGGGAATAGTAGTATAGTTCTATTAGGCATTGTTCACTGAACCCTGCTGAGTGGAGACAAAAAAACTGTACCAACAAAAAGGATTACATTCAACAAAGCCACTTACTGAACGATAAGTTCGTGGAAAAAGGTTACCCCTAGAACCTTATCAAGAAGGCCCGAGATTACTTAATCACCAACACTCCAGCACAGAGAGCCAAAAAATCTGATCACCAACCAAGTAACCCAGTACGATTCATTACCCCGTTCAACCGCAGGTACATGGCCATTGAAGCTATTCTCAAGAAAAATTGGCACTTACTACCAGGGCCGGCCTTAGGGGTGTGCGAGCAGTGCGGCCGCACAGGGCGCCGTGGCAACAAGGGCGCCGTGCGGCCGACACAGCTCATCCTGGGGGCGGCTTCTCTCCCCCTCACCGCTGGGCGCTGGCCATCCGATATGACAGCGCTCCCTCGTACGGGTGCGCACAATTTTAAAGCATGACATGTTTGGTGTCTATTTACCCGACGTGACCCCGCTTTTTATATTTTACCAAAAATATGGCTAATAAATGGGTGTGGTTACTGGGGGTGTGGCCACTAAAGGGTGTGGCCACTGAGGGGCGCTGTAAAGCTTTCTCACACAGGGCGCCTAAAGGCCTAAGGCCGGCCCTGCTTACTACTCTGTAATCCCAGTTTGAGCCCACTGTTACCACCCAAACCCTCTGTAATCTTCAAGAAAGCCCGGAGCATCAAAAACATAGTGGCTCCCAGTAAACTGACCACTCATAAGCCAGAACCAAAACAAAGATTTTTAATCAGTAACAGAATTGGGGTATTCAAATGTATGAAACGACAGTGTCTCACCTGTCAGTTCATTTCCCATGGCCAGTCCTCCTTCCAAGACGGCTCCGGTAATACATTTCCCATTTCACAATTTATCACTTGTGCCCACTACCACGTAATTTACGGCCTCCAATGTTTTTGCAACCTCCTGTACATAAGCCGCACCATTTGCCCCCTCCGCATACGCATAGGGGAACACAGGAGGTTCATCGAAAAGGGGTGCATTGAACATAGTGTCCCACGCCACTTCCTTCTGAAAACATAATAAAAATACCGAGCATTTAAAAGGTCTTTGCGATTGAGCAGATCCCCGCTAAACTGCCCCCTCCCAAAAGATTCCACCTCTTGTGCAAACAAGAAACTTATTGGATTTATAAATGAAATACACTGTCCCCTCATGGCCTACATGACAAGTTGGAAATTAACACCATCATCTGACCACCAGACCACCCACATCCAGACAAGAGCAGGTGCAGACCGAATCAAAACTGCGTCCAATGTATTCCTATGGTATTTTGACCTCCAGTTCACATCGCAGCGTGCGGATCCAGACCAGATCCAGACCGGATGAAAAAGCTGCGGCAAGCCCTATTTTACCTGCTCTGGATCTGGTCTGGAACTCATCAAAAACGCATGCAGGTGCCTGAAAGCCCATGTTAAACTTTAAAAAATTCTTTTTTTTTTTACCAAAACCAGCCCTAAATGCATTAAAAATGCATCCAAAACGCGGCACAACCCAATGCACTGCAGAAACCTGACCGGATCTGGTCTGCATTTGGTGTGAACAAGGCCTTAGGCTATCATCCGTATCCTTCCTCTTCTCCCATCCTGTCCTCTTCTCTCAAGTAATCCCCCTCTTTTTCTCACTGCTTATTGCTAAATAAACAGTAATTGGACATAGACCACATCTCATTAAATTCCCCAATGAAATGGCAACTCCATGCACTTGTCCTTACCCTCAAATTACTATTCCTATTCACATATTTGTTATCATTTTTCAGCATCAATATATTTTCTACATTTATATTTTATATACTTATAAGAAATCTGTACTCCACCTAACAAATGTTTCCCCCACCAGAAGGGTCACACACCTCACCACATTTTGTCAAACAGTCTACCACCTTTCCAACATGTACCCCTTACTTTTTCTCCTCTCGTTTGAAACATTTCCCTCACCTGCCATATCGATCTCCTACGCAACTTCTCTCTGCCCCTACTACCGCCCCCTCCAACGGCTCCAGCCACTCCCTCGCATTCAAAAATCCTCCTTTCCCGCCAACTTTCTCATCACCCTTCGGCTTGCCGCATGAACCCCTGTAACACCCTTGCTCCTTGCCCGCGGACGCTTCCACTTATTGCCCCCCTGACACACCGCTCGTTGTCTCATGTGTCCAGCTGGTGCCCTTGAGAGTTGGGGTCTCACCACCACCACCGGTTCTCTCGGCTCCCATGCCCGCATCCATCACTTGGATCAGGATGTGAACATTAGGCAGCCGCAACACTGCCATCTCAACCCCTCTGACACTTGCCGCATTCCCGGGAATGGTGTGTCCTCCTCCGCTCATTGCCACCCTGACACACCGCTCGACATCGCAGACATCAGTTCGGGCTGCTTGCTCACCAACCTCCGGTCCCCTTGACACATATGCCCGCATTGGCTATCTGCACCTAGCTACCGACAACACATCAATAGGCAGGCAAAAAGTCAACACACACCATCCGGGCTGTATCCCACGGAACAGAGCACACATTAGTCTCATATCCACCAGCTTTGAAACCCCACTGTCCATACACCTCCAGGCTCAGGAGGTTAACCTTATCAGAAACCACTACACCTCCCTTTTCATTACTGCATGAGATCAAACCATCACATTACTTCCTGCAAGTCGCCTAGGGCAACCTCTCATCACCAGTACGGTACTCTATGCTGTCACTTACGCGGAATCATCAAGCATCTGTAAAATACCCAGACCTCACTGGTTACCCTTCCAAGTTAATTTTCAACCCAGAACCCCACCCCGCTACAACACCCAGGATTCCCAATAATCCACCTTTCGATGACATCGCGTTATCACTTACTTTATAGTAAGTTGATATTCACCACACTTCTGATCATTGTGTTTGATTTCTCATCATTTTTTACACTTTTTAAATAAATTTGTACCACGTTCTGATAGTCTCCGCCATCCGGTAGACAACACGTCACCAGCCACCTCTGGTGTCGTTCCAGCCTCCACATAATCCCACTTCCCTCAGCCTCCATCAACCAATCTAGGTGGTCCACACCCCACGTGGACCCACTATTTCCTGATAGGTCACCCTTTGGTGGTAGCGCTTCCTTCCTCATTTTTTCTGTTCTCATCAACAGGAGAAGATTATGTCCTATTTATCCACCAGTCAGATGCCTACTCTTGAACCACATGTCTGCTACTCCCTAGAATCGCCTATCACGTTGGAGGAACTTTCCACGGCGATCAAGCCATCCAAACCGGGTAAATCGCCAGGTCCAGATGGATGCTTACATACTACAAGATGTTTTACCCCAAACTTTCAACTTACTTTGTACAAGCTCTTAACGCTTTAACCTCTACCTCTCAATTCTCCAGGGACTCCCTATCGGCCCAAATGACTGTTATGTCAAAGGAAGTTAAGGACCATACCTCCTGAGCTAGCTTTCGTCCCATATCCCTCCTGAATGTGGACCTTTAGCTGTTCACGAAGATTTTGGCGACCAGATTGAACCTCTATATGCCAAATATAATCCACTCTGACCAAGTCGGTTTCGTCCTGTCAAGGGAAGCCCGGGACAACACCATCAAGGCTCTACAGTTTGTACATTCAGCAGCCACTACTAAGACACTCTTCCTCTTCCTTTGCCGAATTTGATAGGGTCTCATGGTCCTTTATGTTTGCCTCCTTGAGACACATTGGTATAGGACACAACATGTTGTCTTGGATAGGTCTACTCAGCCTCCTCTGCCTACACAAAAGTGAATGGGGTCCTCTCTGATCCATTTACAATCTTCAACGGTACTAGACAGGGCTGTCCCCTCTCCCCCTTGCTGTTCACCCTGTCTTTGGAACCCTTCCTCTGGCATGTTCGCAATAATGCGGACATATCTGGAGTACATGTGGGCACACACCAATACAAGGTCTAGGCATATGTGGATGACATGCTATTTTCTCTTACCAACCCTATTATTTCCCTGCCCAATCTTATGGCGGAATTAGAAAAATACGGCGATTTGTCAAACTTAAAGATACATTTCAGCAAATTAGCGGTGATGGGGGTCTCATTGCCTCAATCCCTGGCCCATTCCTTACTGGGCACTTCTAAATTTCAATTGGTTACTCAGGCTTTGAAATATCTTGGCACTCTGATTCCATGTGACGTGAAAGACACGTATTTGCTTAACTTTCCACCTCTTCTGGCCTACGTCCGTACTCTGTTATCTAAATGGCAGTCTGGTCTTTTTTCTTGGTTCGGACGCTGTAACATCATTAAAATGTCCATTCTGCCAAAGTTCCTTTACCTATTTCAGGCGCTGCCGGTGCGTGTTCCAGATAGATTCCTTCGTAGGTCCAACTCGGTGTCGGTGAACTTTGTCTGCAATAATCATCGCCCACGGATACGACGTTCGCTCTTATCGATGCCGAAGTCAAGTGGCGATATGGCTCTCCCTGAACTGGCTGGCCAGCCACTTCTCCCAGCCACTTCGTTAGACTAATTGACTGGTGTAGACATGCCGCTTTCAAACAATGGATACTTATAGAAGACTCACTCTCTCCGTATCACATTGCAAGAGCTCCGTGGTGCTATCCTTCCCTCCCCCTAACGCTCAGAACACACCCCTTGATCGGGGCCACACTATCAGTCAATGCAAGAGCCTTCACTAGATGGAACTTAGCTGGGGACCCTTCTCCTCTCTCCCCTATCATCGGACACCCGGACTTTGTTCCGGGATCCAGGAGGGGAGCTTTCTGCTCTCTCCTTGACAGGCGAATCTTTCAAGCCTCCCACTTCATAGTGAATGGTTCCTGGCCCTCCATTGAGACCCTAACCACCCCTGAAGGTGCGCACGGCCTGGACTTCTGGAGAGCCCTCCAGTTGAGACATTTCCTGCTCTCTTTACCCTCTGCGGGAGAATTTGGTTGCCGGTTATCACCTTTTGAACAATAATGCGACTCCCGAGGTCCTGTCCGTCACTCCCTCTCTAGCATTTATTCCTTCCTTTCTAGTCCTCCTACCAACGCTAGAGCTTCTTTCTTGATCCGCTGGGAACAGGACCTTAAGACCTCCTATACAGATGAACAATCTGCCAGTCGGGAGTAGGCAACCTACTTCACATTTTTTGGACATGCCCGCTTCTATCACATTTCTGGTCTTCGGTCAGTACCATAGTTCGCAAGTTCACGGATATGGATCTTCCAGATGACCCTTCCTTCTTATTACATAATACGTACATGTCCAGAAAAGCCTATTCCGTAGTTCGCCACCTTTTGGATGCAGCCAAATCTTATATCCCGTGCCTTTGGAAGAATACTTCACCCCCCTCAGTGTCTATGTGGTTCCAGAGAGTAGGAGAGATCAGAGAGATGGAGGACTTAGTTTTGTCCTCGGACAACAGAAGTGAGAGGTATTATAGGACATGGTTCTATTGGATGTAATTTATGGAGTCCGGAGAGCGTCAGGCACTGCTACGCTAATTCAATTTTCCTGGGCACATGCCAGACCTCATTACAGCCCTCGATTATGGAGGTGGGTTTCTCCATACATACTTTCTCTCTACATACTCTTTTCTTTGTCCCCCCCTCTTTTTTCCACTCTCCCCCTACAGCTGGCCCCCCCCTCCTAGTCATGGAATTACATCAAGTATGTCCGGAGTATTTTAGGGGACTTACCAACCCCAGAACTTTTGCTCTTTGTATCGTCTATAAGCTTATATTTGTACAGGGTACTGACATCTGAGCTTAACTTACTTCCCATACTATCATTATGTCAAACACTGAGAAAGGCAGCCGCCGGTTGTCTACTTTGGTATTACAAGTATGTTTACTATGCTTATGCATTTGCATCCTGTTTATTACTTTATGCTTTTACAAGTTTACATCTGTATCGTTCATGGTTTACTTTGCAACCTAAAAAGAAAAAAACTAAATAAAGAATTTACAAAAAAAAACATTTTTATTTAAAAAAAATTAAAATTGAAGTTTTGGTGGTACACAGACCACCACATAAATGTACACATATATAATTCCAGTGAATTCTCTCTCAACACTGTTGCCTATTCATATTTATTTGAGCCCTTGGTTAATCTCATATATCATTTCTAACCAAATATATGTCAATCATAATAACATATACTTGTTGGAGGATCCATAAATTACAAACAGGTAATATATCCAGGGCTTGTAGTTGAAGATAATTCCCGATGCATTTCGCTTAAACAAGCTTCATCAGAGGAATCTATGTTCGACAACCATTTGACATAAAATAAATATTTAAATACAAAATTCATCACATTTATTGTTGCATAATCTATACATTTTCAAAATGACATCAAAGCGCTTTCAATGACTGCCCATCACCAAATGAAGACCAGCATCAACTGGAAAATACAACTGGACAACCGACCAGCTAGATGAAAAGATTCCCAGCGACAAATGGGTGCAAAAAACAGGCATACAGACACTTGGGTTATTTTGCTCACTTTTGTTTATTGGTAAATTACAGGCTGATGCTTTAGCCTGTTCATACCTTCTTGTTTTAGAGGGGGATTTTCTAGTAGGAGTAGCTTCCCCTAAAAAATTATTTTTGGGTTTGACAGTGAAGAAGTTAGTTATCTTCTCCATTTGTTCTGCTAACACACTGAACTGATTCTGCATCTAGTCCATACGGTCATATAGAATACTTCTGTTTTTCCAATGAACCCTTGTTTGGGAATTAGAAGTCTGAGACTTGACAGAACCATTCTGATTCAGAACCAGCTTGGACCTTTTTCTGGTTAGGCTTGTAATTCCTGTAATAACCTCCCTGGTTTCTCCTATAGTAAGGGAACCGCCTTTACAAACTGATAGTGATCACAGGGTGAATGTTTTTAATATTGGGAACAGAAAAGAGAAGTATGGTGGTACGACAAGAACGCTAAATTTCAGAAAGGCAAACTTCGATAAGCTGCGTCATCTAGTATATGACACTGAATGGGACAAATTATTTCTAGCACTTGTTGGGAAGCTCACAGAGCACTCGCACAGAGGATTTTGAAAGAAGCAAAAGCTTTTATTTTCCTCTTGCATGGCAGCCAAAAACGGTAAACACAAAATACACGCTTATCTTCAGCTAACTTAAAGTAACAGTCCAAATCTTTGGCACAAATAACAGAACCTAAATGTGTCTCACGACTTGTTGAAAAAACGTCCCAAACCTAGGGGAATCCCTTCAAAATACACGGAGTGCCGACCCAGATCATCTCAGACAGGAAAACACAATTTGTCTCCAAACTCTGGAAAGCATTGTGACCCCAAACTTCAAATTGACCACATACTATCTAGCGCCTACCATCCTCAGACCAATGGTCAAACAGAGAGTAAACCAGTGCCTGGAACAGTATCTAAGATGTCATTGTTCTTACCTCCAGGATGATTGGGTAGATTTACTCCCTCTGTCGGAATTCTCCTACAATAATTTGGTTAGTACATCCACCCGGCAGACCCCATTCTTCGCAAATTACGCGTTTCATCCTAACCCTCTACCTACAACACTCATCCAAACAAACATCCCGGCCACAGAAAATGACATGACTACCCTACAACAAACAACAGAATTGATTAAATCAAACAATAAAAAGGCACAAGAGAGGCAAAAATATTATTATGATCTCCGAAGGAGAGAGCCACCCCAATACCAAGTTGTCGATTCGGTATGGTTGTCGACAAAAAATCTCAGATTAAAAACAAGTTCCAAAAAGTTCAGTAAATTGTTCATTGCACTTTACTCCATACAAAAGGTCATATCTCAAACCTGGTCTCAAAGTATCACTCTAACCGTCGGCTCCGATCTTCCCAAGACCTCCTGCTCTCCAGCTCCCTTGTCAACTCCTCCCATGCTCGCCTCCAGGAGTTCTCTAGAGTCTTTCACATCATCTGGAATTCTTTACTCCAACCTGTCCGTCTTTCGCCCACCTTGACTGCCTTTAGGCGATCCCTAAAGACTCATCTCTTCAGGGAAACCTATCCCACCTCAACCTAACCGCTCGACTATCACGTTCTCAAACAATTCATCCCCACGCAGCTCCCTCCTCATGTATCACTTCCCCCTCCCTTTTAGATTGTAAGCCCTTAGGGGCAGGGCCCTCCTTACCATCTTGTCTTGAATTGTATTGTGATTGTAATGTCTGCCCTATATTGTAAAGCGCTGCACAAACTCTTGGCGCTATATAAATCCTGTATAATAATAATAATCAACCCAAGCACAGTACGCCTTAACCTCCCAACTGAGTTAAGGATCCATCCTGCATTCCATGTGTCACTTCTCAAACTTACCGTCCCAATCCATTCCCAAATCAATTACCTTTAGCTTACTTTTGCCTGGCATTGTGAGCTTCCATCAGAAGGACCTCCTTCGTAATTGCAAGTAGCAACTTAAAGTTAATGACTGTTGCTGTGCTCTTGCTATACTGGCTATATCTGAAGTTGCCATTTTGTCTTTTCTTTGAACAAGAACCTTCTTGTATTCTTTTTACTTAGTTGAGTTAAATAGTTTTGCATTCCAGAATCAAGTAGCTATAGGTTAATTAAACACAACTATGGATGTGAACAGTTTAAGGGTATGTGGTGTTTTAATCTAACTGATCATGCTACTTCTAAACAGTCACATATCCAAGCTTTCCATGAGTTAGCGTCAGGAATTAAACAGGATGTTTCTGGTAATTGGTGGGACTGGATCTTTGGGTGGTTACCTGGTATCTGGAGTTTGAGACAAATGTTTGAAGGATTAAAGGAGAACTATGGGGCTTTTCCCCATAGTTCTCCTAAGGGTGACGGGAGGACACAAACTACCGTAGTCTTCCCGTCACCCTACTGCATCTTCCAGTCACCCTACTGCTCACGTTTTACTGAGACGCCGCAGCCGGGACGGATCCCGACATCACTGTCGAGATCCACCCAGCTGCCTGATTGACAGCTGGCTCTGTCTATCTAGAGGCAGAGCCAGCTGTACCCGCCCCCTCCCCCGCCTGTTCTGCCAGTCAGCGCTGGAGGATCGGACAGGGGAGGGGGAATCCCTGCAGGGAGCCGTGAGTGACAGTCACGGCTCTCTGCAGGGATAGATTGAGAAGTGAGTGAATGACGGTATGTGTTCGCTCACTTCTCAATCTATTGAGCCGACCTGTGACAGTTTCATTGTCACAGGTCGGCTAGAACTATGAGGCGAGTGATTTCCACTCGCTTCATAGTTCTCCTTTAATTATAGCTGCTTGTTGCTTAATTGGGCTTTGCTGCTGTTTGCAATGTATCCCTAATCTATTAACAATGATTTTTAACTATCTCAACCACAGCAATCTTTTCCAATGATTCCCATTACTACATTCCGTCAGTATAAAGGGTATATTCTATAGTGTTATCCCATTGGGATAAAAGGAGGGATTGAAAGGATTAATCTCATTTGCTTGTTCCTGGCATATACATAGTTGATGTTTGATCCGGAGAAAAGTTTGTTTTCTACAGAAACCAGTTTTGAGCTGCTTCCAAAATGATAGGTCTGCATTCCTCAGTAAATTGTAATTTTTTTCTTATCTCTGTGTGTGAAACTTACGACTTTGAAACTTTTCTGTTAATTTCCTCTGAAGCTGTTCCATGGTCCACAATTATTCTAATTATTTTTGTACACGTGCATGACTTTTTCTTGACTTGCTCCACCATGGCCCCTTTGGCTTCACATATAATCTTTTGTTTTAACAATAAACCTTTGAATATAGAGTGAATACACTGTTTTGTGTGCTTCTGTATACCCAAGTACTTGTTTAAAACTGGCAGCAGGATCGAATCCTAGACAATCTAAAATTGGAACCCTAACACTGATGGTGGAGTGTTTTACGACAGGAGCGAATGTTTCATTGTAGTCTTCTCCAAATTTCTGGCAGTATCCTTTGGCAACTAATCTGGCCTTGTATTTTTGGATATTTCTTTCTGCATTAAGCCTCACCTTAAAAGTCCATTTGCTTCCTATAGCTCTGTGATCAGGAAGAAGCTCTGTGAGTGTTCAGGTTTTATTTTCTTGGAGTGATTTTATTTCTTCTGCTGCCTGAAGAATCATTGATTGGCTTTGCGTTTTGGTAATTTTTCTATGTGTTCACACGATGTTGGTCGAGTATGCTATTTGTCTTAGCAGTATATGACAGCTTGCAGGGTGTTATTCCATTTGTTGCCTGAGTGGATCTTCTAATTTCAGGTTGTTCAGCAGAATTTAACATGTAACCTGACTTATCCATTGCGAGTTCCACCTCTTGTTCTGTCTCCTGTGTGGCTTCACTTTGCTCAGCTTTCTTTGCTGGTTCACTGGTCAAATTCACTTCGGAACCATACTGCCCTGCCAAATGCTCATGACATGCAAATGCTGTATAGAAGCAAATGCCACATATACCCAACTTCCACAGACCACCCAAAGACAGATCACCCCATGGTGCTCATACACAGCGATGTGTGCGGACTAGGGATGTCCCGATACCACTTTTTCAAGACCAAGTACAAGTACTGTCCCTCCTGTAAACAATTTAAAAAATATTTAAAGGGCCGGTATCTGATCTATGCATCGGGGCATTTTCAGGAGTACAAGTACTCCTGAAAATGCCCTGTATCGGCCCCGATACCGGTACTAGCATCGGTATCGGGACATCCCTAGTGCGGACCAATGAAAACTCCCACACATCGCTGGGGTGGGTGGTTATCACGTACCTGGTCTGGGAGACTGGATGGATGAGGAGGCTTCCCTTGCACCTTGTGTCTTATAGCCTTTGTGGATGGTGACAGAGGCCAGTCAGACACCGAGGTTGTAAAACCGTGCAATCAGAAGGGTAATCCAGAAATCGTAGTCAAGGCAAGCCGAGGTCAGATGCAGTACCGAGGGAATATGAAGAAGAATTATCCAATAAACAGTCCGAGGTCAAAAAGGCAGGCAGCAATCGAGGAAGGTGGTTGAGGCAGGAATAGGTCAAAATCCAGGCAAACGGTGATATTCAAGACAAGGCAGGAAACAGGATACAATACACAAACAGGAGCTGAGAAGACAATCCAGCAACTAAGTGACATGCTGGTCCGGTTTATATAGGGAAGTGGGCCAATCATGTACATCACTTCCTGTGCGCCTTTTTCTTATGACTCGCGCCGTATGCGTGTCACTCTTTCCGTGTCAAAGACTTGCTGTGCACATGCACGTGTTTATCCTCCTAGCGGGACTTGGCGCATGCGCGGAACGGGCATGTTGCTTACTGTGGTCTTTCTTAGGGTGGTCTGTGGAAGTTGGGTATATGTGGCCTTTGCTTCCATACAGCATTTGCATATCATGAGCATTTGGCAGGGCAGTATGGTTATATCTTCTGATAAGCCTCTCTTTTTAATATATTTTATGGCTTCTGGGTTTCATTGCCGAGATGGATACATTTGTTGTGTGGATTATGAGTGGCTGTTTTGACTTGCTCACCTGTGGTGATGAGTCTGTACAGGTGTTTAAGATTGCACATTCACTCAACTGTAAGACCATTATTAGCAAGGGTTTTCACTGATAGAAGGCATCCTTCTTGGTCTGGAACACACAGTACATTTTTCACAAGGATACTCTGCTTGTCCCTTGACAGTGTGATGCAGTTCAAGAATCCTTGACCATTACCTTCTGCAGTAATACTCTTCCTGTTTGCTAGGAAAACTTTGTGCTTTGCACTGAAATCAATTTCTGTGAAGAATGTCTCATCACTAGTCACGTGGCTTGTTGCACCTGAGTCAATACACCATTAACATGGTATACTGTTCTGAGTCACTTTAAAGGTAGCGCTCCATGATGTGCCTGCAGTTTCCTTTGCTGCTGCCTTAGCTCGTTCTCTTGTAGGTGCCTCTCGCTTTGGCTGCTCGGCTTTCCAGATTGAACAGTCCTTTTTCAGGTGACCAGTGTTTTTACAACGAAAACATGCTCTGCTTTCTTTGTTTTGTGGTCTCATGCACCTTAAAGGCTTTCTCCTTTTCTTCATTGAGCACATTTTCTTTCCTCTGTAATATACATCGACTAATTTTCCTTTGGCATATTCTAGCATCAGGTCTGGTTTTTAGATAATTAATAAGAGCACTGCATAGCGGTAATGCCACCACGTGGTTATCTTTAATTTCCCCTCCAATTGTACATAGTAGTTCTATGATTTCCAGCATGCTGTTCACACATTTCCTGGCCTTTTGCTAGCCTCATTTTATATAGCTTGCATAGCAGATATAGTTTACTATTTAGGTTTGATCGCCGATGCAGTTTTTGTAATGCAGTCCACATACCTTTAGCTGTTGTGGGGGCAGAGAACGGTGGGGTATTATTTTATATGGGGGGAGGCAGAGAACAGGGGGGAGGGTATTTATTTTATATGTGGGGATGTGGAGGGCCGCAATGTTTACATTGCTTTATCTTAATATTGTTGTTGTTAATATTTATTTTTGTAACTTTATTCTGCCTTCAACATTTAAAAGTGTAATTTCATAAGATAATTTAAGAGGGTGGGTTTAGGGGCGGAGTTAAGGCCGAGGCAGGGTTGGGGTTAGGTGGGGCAACTGGTGGCGAGTAACTCTTAAGGCCTGGCTAGTAGCTCAGGACTTGAAATTTTGAGCCCTGATATAGACAATAAAAGTCCTATGTCTCATAGATAAGCATGCACATAGAAAACAAACTTTGTTCTACAGCACCATCTACACCTCAAGAGACAAATTATCAGTGTGCATCAAAATGCCAGTAATACATTCAGTACATAGCAACATATGCTGCTGTATTTCCAACAGTTCTGACTCGATTTTTACACAAATGTTGGTGAGAGCAACTGCTTTGATTTTTTAGGGCATATTCACCAAATGTGCAGCATGGTCCCTGGCCTATAGCAACCACTGAAACAGTTGGGGTGCTAAATTGAACAAGGTGTCAACAAGGAACCATTGTTCCTTCCTGGGAGTCTATTCTAAGTTTTTTTTTTTCCCCAAGAGAGGACATGTCTGACCTGGTAGGTAAAAAAAAAGTAGACATGTGCGATTCGTTTCGTTCTGAAACGAAATTCGGACGAAATTCTGGAGATTCGGATGTATCCGAATTCCAAATTACAGGTATTACGAATGCAAACAAATCCGAATTTCAGATTCGTTTTTTTGGACGAACTTTCATTTTTTGGATGAAATTTCGTTGCAGCAAAGTGACATTTGAGAGAAAAAACACTTTTTCCCCCCTCTTAAATGTCACTTTGCTGCAACGAATGAACAAAACAAATTTTCATACGGATTTCCGCTAACGAATTTCGTCCGAATCCGAATTCCGAAACGAATTGACTTTCAGACCCGAATTCCGAAAAACGAAATAAAGCAAAATCCGAATCAAAACAAAACAAAACTAAACAAATTTTTTGCTGGTGCACATGTCTAAAAATAAGTATTGTTTTTATTTTGTTTTTAGATATAGTTACAGAATGTTGTTCATTTCAAAAGCATGTAGCATTACATTATTTTATTCACTAATTAAAGTGTAGCAAAAATATAAGTATTCTTGTTCTAAAGTCACCTTTATAAAAGCATATCCAGCTCCATTATCAGTGATGGTAAGACCCAGAGCATCTTCTGTCTTGGTGATTTCCATCTCTTTTGTCTCTCCTCTAACATGTGCAAAGATAAAGTCTTCTAGACCGATCTGACCACCAAGAAGCTTCTGCATGTCCACTTTGTGTGTATTCAATGTGCAAAACAAGATCTGTACAAGAAAAAAAATTAAATCCTGAAACGGTAACAGATTTTATTCTCTTGATATTAAAGAAGAAATCTGCTAATGTTTTATTAGTTGGGCTACCCCTGCGCTGCAATGGTAAAGTTCTCCATTTTCTCCAGGGGATGGAGTAAAGCAGATATACTCACCTGATCCTCGACCCCGATGAGCTGCTGGACTGGTCCTGCAGCCTCTTCTCTCCTGAGCTTTGGAGGTCTAAGGACCACTGATGTAATCATGGCTAATTAGACATGAGGATGCTGACAGCCGAAACAGAGGGGGAGAAAGGTGAGAACTGAGGATTAGGTGAGTATATCTTCATTATTTCATCCCTTAGAGAATGTGCACTTTAAATACTTGGAGTTCTTTAAGCT